>NW_020439161.1:683147-686745 GCF_000699045.2 Agrilus planipennis | reverse complement strand
CCGCAAAAGTATGTACATACATATGTATTATTAACGTACATACTGTAAAAAAAAAATGAAATTCTTAATAAGCTAGCAAGACTTTTTCGGGACTTCAAAGCGATCATTTTAATAAATTGTTTTCTCTTACTTCTCCTACTATTAATTTGAGCTCCTGAAGATATTAGTCATGACTGTTGGTGAAACGTCGAAAAAAAATAATAATTCTATAAAATGATGGTCTATAAGTCCGAACAAATCAATGATATTATTTATTTTAAAATCTAATAACAATACACTATAATTGTTGTGTATATAGGGGACGCTATGGAAGTCAATAAAAAAAAAGATAAGTTGGTACCTCTCTCAAAGGGCTAGTTAGAGTCAAAAGTTGTTGAGAGGAGTAGAGATAGACCTAGATTAGATTACGGTTCAAAAATAGTTAAGTAAGTGGGATGTTCTAGTTTTAGGGAAATGCGAAGATTAGTTCAGGATAGGAAAGAGCGGAGGTGCGTGTCCACCGACCCTACGATGATGATGATAATGATGTTATCTAAACAATTTTTAAAGTGTAATTTCACATTTAGTGTTTAACATATTTTAGTAGCAGTTTATTCATAAAAAAAATGCACTTAAAAAAGAAGTAAGTACTTACAAATTTAAGTCCTTTTCAAGTGTCATGTTATCACCTCTAATAATAAATTGAGCTGTAGCATTTCAAGACCGCAAAACACTTCTGTACTCACTAATAACTAAACTGTATTCGTAAGATACGTTGTTTGCATTCAAATAGATTTATTTTTATTATCGTAATTTTAGATATAACATATTCAACAGGGTCGTGGGCATTATAATATAATTAATTAATTAATCGCCTATTTTTAAATTTTTTTCCCCAACGTTAGAAAAAAGATACTTTTGTATTATATACATATATATGGGATTTTGCGCAGGTATTGAAAAGGAACACTTCTATTTCTTGAAAAATTATGCCTCATTTATTTTTCGGGCCAATTCAACCACAAATAAAAAAAAAATAAAACAACTGCCGTATCTTTGTGATAACGAAAAGTGATTGATTAATTATTTGGTTGAATTGAAAAACCCCTACAATAGAAATACAGTTTAAAAAAGTTTCTCAGATTCCTTGTTAGAAGTAAAATATACAAATGCACACCACTGGTATTGAAAACATATTCAGTAATTATAAGTAGATAACAGTTCGATCTGTATTATCGGGTATTATCAAAAAATATTTACGATAATGTCAGCTAAAACTAATTAATAAGTTTATTAAACACATCTTATTGCACAGATAGTAAAGATAAATTTTAAATAAGAATCATATACCTATATCATTTATTTCTGCTAAAATTGCAGTTTAATTAACATTAAACAACTTTCATAAATACTTCAAATTGTAAGTATCTGTATGCAAATGTAATGTAAACACATGTAGGATTGCAATTAAAATAAATATGTTTGTTAGTTTTACAACTTGCTTACCCCATATTCGTACTTTGTAGTATTTTTAATTAAATTACTCATTTTGTATATTTTTATCTACACTTATAGTTTTATTTTAATATTTAAATACCTACTTTAGGTGATACGCACAACTCGTTATAGTTTTAAATTAATTTAATTACTTTTAATATACTTGGCAACGTCGACGTTCTATAGTACTTTTGCGTCATACAATTTCCTATAACATCATCTATGTTTTAAAAGTTAACCTTATAGATAGACAACGTAATTAACCTTAATTTTGTTTTCAAGTTGTTAGTAAAACTATTTAAACTTTGATCTTATTTCTAAAGCATTTTTCTACAGGAAAATGGCAGATGAACTCGATAATGTAAATATTAATACAATTGTAAGCATTTTGCTGTATTCATTGAGGAATTATTTTTGTAGCTTCCAGTTATTACTGTGAAGGAACCCCTAGATTTAGTCAGATTAAGCTTAGACGAACGGATTTATGTCAAGATGAGGAACGATAGAGAATTACGAGGACGGTTACATGTAAGTTAACATGATTTATATTTTAGTTTAACATTAATTTTGGTTTTATTCCTGTCAGGCTTATGATCAGCATATGAATATGGTTCTTAGTGATGCGGAGGAAACAATAACGACAGTGGAAATAGACGAAGAAACGTACGAAGAAGTTTATCGTACAACTAAGAGAAACATTCCCATGTTGTTTGTTAGAGGAGACGGTGTGATCTTGGTGTCACCACCTATGCGAACAGGCTAAATCCCAAAAATGCATAAGTAAATTTAATTAAAAATTTCAAGCTTGTTTAACTTTACAAATAAGATGGACGGAAAAAAATCATTAAAATAGAAACCATAAAGTGCATTAAATATTTATTATATTACAAAGACAAGTACAAGTAGTTTTAATGTATCGCTTAATTTAAAAGTTATAAAGTTACAGTATAATACACAAGTTCCATATGTATATATATAAGAGACCATTTCTACAGTTTATGGTAATGTAAGAATGGGAAAAGCACATAGTACAACTACAAAAGTAGAAACAACAAATATTAATTGCGATAATACTGCAATAAAACATTATCCCACATTTTCAGGCATTTAGAAACATACAAACTTTGTTGATAAACTGTAAGACAAAAACGTTTTACTATACAATTTTTTAAAAGCTTTCACTACAAGGTGCATATAAAATGTTAATTCGATTTTATTATTCATGATTCACATTAATGAAAATAAAAAGGCAGCAACCGGGTAAGCAAGGGCTAACTAAATTTCACATTTTTGTGCATCTCAACTAGTATTAATATTTACTTTCACTCAAAGCATTGCACCAGAAATTGTACTATTTTTCATATAAAAAAAAGGGTATTTTAATTTTTTTAATCACAAATTCTTGATTGGATCTTAATAGAAATATTTATTGTAGATGTTTCAAAAGAGAAAATTATGCTTTTGATTGAAATACAAATGTCATGTTAAAATTTTTTCTTTTTTCAATCTTCGATTTTAAACTCATCGTCTGTTCTTCCCTTAAATTTAACAGCTATTTTTTATTAAGATTCATTCATTCACAAGTTATTAGAAATTAGTGTTATTGGTTTTCTTCACCAACCACTGCAACTTCTCGCTACTAAGAGACATAAATAAGTGCTAGTGATAGTAACTTGCCCAAAAAATTATTTGTAGGGTCAAACTACCATTACTTACTCGGCTGACCTTTAATGTTACAGCATAAAAGTAAAACAAAAAATGACAAAAAGGTTGCTTGTAAGACTCCCTATTAAAGTGAATATAATTCGTCATTCTTGTTTTATATTTTGGTGACTAAAATTCATTAGATTTTTCGTTGCACACAAATCACACTCCAAAACAACTCAAGACCAAGCTACAAGCAAAAAATAAATTTTTAATCTCAATTATAATACCTTTAAAAAATGTTTACTGTTAAATTCTTTTCCTATAAAATATTTCATATAATTTATGTTTGAATTGTGCAGAAATTACAGCATAAGCCTTTTGCCTAATAAGAAAGCGCGTTATTTGAATAAAAAAGACATATTACGCTAAAAATTAAAATGAACGTGTTTTGCTTTAATTATTGTCAGTATATTAT
>NW_020439161.1:666152-678630 GCF_000699045.2 Agrilus planipennis | reverse complement strand
CACCTTTTTATTGTCTCTATTTTTCATGATCAAAAAACTGCACTGCAATTAACTATGTACACTTAATGTCCCGAATTCGAAAATTTCCGATTAAAAACATCTTAAAACATTTAAATGCACAGGAACCAGAAACTGTCTAAATGATACACCCTTCACCGTACTGTTACAGAACAGAGCAGGCGCATCATCACGTACCCAATGTAATGATATTAAACTTCTTGATTCTCACTTCCCACTCATTAGAAAATGTACGCTTTGTTACTAATAGCCTATAGTAACATAATAAATGAAAGTCAATGCAATTTTTATTTTTTACGGAACATACCTACCAATAACAATTCAACAATTAACAACAACACTTTTATTATAAGTATTCCTTGTTGCTTGCTATTTGCTTTGACTAATAATAATATATCACTTGTCTATGTAGCAAAAATGTATGAAGGTACCGTTATGTTGGTATAATTTTATGCAACAATAAATAAAACAATAATTATGTAATCTACAAACCAAAAAATGTTTATCTAACTGCTTAGTTTGCCCCCAGAATTATTTATTAAAAATCATTAACAATGTAGACGATTATTGTTCTTCAAGTAAAAATCATTTATATTTTTTAAAATGACCAATAAATCAGTAAACCTCTATGTACAATCTTTTAGCAGTCTCAAATGTTTTTGCTTTAAATTTTTATTTTAACAGCATATTAAGTCACACAAATTTCTATATTTAATCGTTGTACAAATTTTATTTTATTTTTTTACTTTACTAATTTCGTTTCTGCGACTTTAAATATAATTCAGGTGGATCAGAATTAGGATCTGCATTTGTAATTTGTTTGAACATTCCCAACATCAAAGTGGGTATTGTAGTTTTTCTTAATTTAATATTAAATTCTTTCAAAGTTTCTTGAAACACAGGTTCGAGGTATTTTAATTGGCCATGGTCTAAAGTGGGAAAGAAATGATGCAGCGCATGGTTTCCAAAGTTGGTAAGAATTAGAAAATGAGAACCATCTATTTCAAATCTATCCATTACAGCATCTAATTGTCCTAAACCCCAATCGAAAGGTATTTCTGGTCTAAAGTGTTAATGCAATTCGGAAAAGTTAATAATTATCACAATGTAATAATTTACCTTGGTTTATCCCCGTCGTGGAATATTTTGGGATGATGATGAGCTGCTGTAAAACCGATTAAATTGAAATATAAACTGGCAACTAAAGTGGCGGTAAACCACATTTTAAATGCAATCCAAAATGGCTGCTCACCCAACACGTACATAACCAACAGAGGAAAAAAAGAAACCAAATCGTGAAAACCAAAATGAGAAGTTCGTTTCAAAACAAGAAAAATGAGTATCCTAAAAGACCGAGTCAATAAACACCCATAAAAAATAAATGACGATATTGTAATTTACCTTTTTATGACTCCTATGTGATTTAAGGTAAGCCAGTAAAATGGCGCATATATTATTGACAGATACCTGTGTACAAACGACTTTCTTTTGGGCAAAAATTCCATTATAGGTTCGTGAAGTGAAATTTCCAAGTCCGCAATTGTGTTAGTATACAAGTGATGACTAAAAATGTGAAACATCCGAAATTCGCTAAAAACGTGACAAAGTTTAGAACGTCATATTTGTTTGACTTCAAAATAAACTTTACCGTGACTGCAGCAAAGACAAATCGGGATAATACATCCTCCAGTTGTCTTTTCGATGCATATAATTATGGCCTGCTATAGTTACCAAAGCCATTAAAATACCGCAAATAGTCGCAAAATAGAAATCAATATAACGGGTGGCCAAAACTCCAAAAAGAAACAAACCAAATGCCATTATATCCGAATAAAAGTTTGACCAACGACTATCTCTTTTTGGAAGGTCTTTGAGAAGGGGGCGAACTTTTCTTTTAAGTGTTCTATAAAAACCATCGTCCTTAAAACTAAATGGCGAATTTCGTGAAGTTTTAGCCTTCCTTTTCCAGTATTTAGGAAGAAGCTTTTCCGGAGAATCCGAAATATGATGAACTTCGAAAGCTTCTGTAATATCAGTTCCCTAAAATATTTTTTATTACAATCGAACTTTACTTACTTATTTACTTACTTTGGTCATTTTCAACCAAAACGCCCCACCAGGGTGTTTGTCTATAAAATCGTTTAAATCATATAAATCGTCATGGATTCTCCACAAACCCTCGGCCCCATCATCAATACGTTTACCCTCGAGCCAAATATCTGTGTTTTTTAAACGTAAATCTCTGTAAGTTGGATATTTCATCCCCAATGTGGATTGTAGGGGTATATTTTGGGCCTTTGGAGCCATTTTTTACACCGACTCAGCGTAATATTGCTTTCTCAATGTTTGTGATGGTAATTTAATCAAATTTAAACAAAAACACCATCTAAATAGACGCGATAGAAAACATTTTAATTCGTTTATCAGGGGTTATGAACTTTTTAATAAACAAACGATAAGGAGCCTAATTGTTATTTAATTTGAATTTTCTTTCGTCGATAAAGAGTAATCTATATACGTAAGCATTAAAACAAATTATGATAGCTTTCAGTTGATAACCTTCTTATTTAAAAACATAACAATAACCAAATAATAACAAGTATACGTTTGTAGCATAAAAAAATTTATTAGGATACATTTTTGTAAACACTAGTTAAGTTTACAATTTCCGTTTGGCACTACACAGCCACCGAAGAATATATAGCGTATATAATAGCCACTATCTATTGTAACCTCAAAATATATGCCTTAAAACATGTACAATTTTTAACTAAAATGAGTCAGTTTTTAATGAGTGTTACTGCTAGAACAGATAACTAGTAGAATAAAAACTTATTAGAATATTTTGTAACATTCTGCACAATGATTTTTAAAACATTTACTTATTTGTATATTTTAAGATTTGCTTGGTCTAAAGTGGTTGAGCCAAATTTTGCTTTATATCATTTGATAAAAAATAACGGTTTTCATAGGTTTGTTTATACTTTTATATTATTAGAAAATAGCTGGGTTATACTGTTTTTTAATAGGGAGTTTGAATGGTTCCTAGAGTCAACATTTATTGATGAGCCAACTAATAACTTTTCAAAATGTGAATATGTTCTACAAATTGTCATTCCTACTGGTATGTTCGTTAATCCAGACGAAATTGCAGATTTAAATAGGAAAAAAATGGTAATGATATGAAATGGGAATTTGTACTTGAAGTTGGAATTGGTCTCACTCCAATTTGAACTTTGAGAATGAATTTGATTACATTCAAATTAAATATTGTAATTAAAAAAACTCATAAAACATTGTCTTAGATAAATGCGTTTTTGGATGGCTTTGTTGACATAGAAGCTCCTGAATATGAAGCCAAAGAACACACCATTTATATATTTTTGAATGGTAGTAAAATAAGAAGTACAACAGTAATGTTGCCATTTCATTTAAGATACCACAGGGCGACTTTTGGAGGGGGGTAATTAATAATTTAAATTGATTTGAAAAAAAAGACGAGAAAATGTAGGTTTGCAGAGATAAACATTAATAAACCATCTTTACTTGTTTATTGTCCCTCTGGAATGTTAACATTTTTTGAGAATAATCCTATAGTTGAGGGCGTTTGTGATTTGAAAGGCCAGACTAAATGTGCTTGGTGGAATATCACGTACAAAGCGGTTTGTATAGATTTTACTAAAAATATTCTGATTCAAAAGTATTATTATGTCGTAGTTTTTTGAGGATGCCCAAATATTAGTACCAGTTGGAAATTTGGACCATTTTCCTTTTGTTGCCATAGTTTCCTTAATTTTAGGCTGCCTTGGGTGCATTTATGTATTATCAGTATTATCTTCTAGAAAATGAGACTGAATACTTTTTAAATTAAGTTTGTACCTACTTTCCTTCATTGCATTGTTATTAATAATTTTAATATCTGAGTTAAATAAACGATTTTAAACATAATTTATTGTTTTTAATATGTTTAGAACTTCTTGATGTATAGTAGGTACTTTTGAAATTGCTCATGGAGTAGCGCAGGTAATGCAATTTAAATTAGGATACACTTTGTAGAAAGAAAATAAAAGGTGTTGCGTATAACGCGCCTGTCATATATGAAGAACTAACGTGTAAAAAATGAATTTTAAAAAGTTTTTTGTTCTTTGTGTAACTCATTTCAAAAGTAATAAAAACGAAGAAAACAAAAAATATGAAAATAAATTTTAAAATAGTGAATTAACGACTACAGCAGTTAATTCGTTGGGTAATTTGTGAAACACATAACAAATGCATTATGTTTATGTATTTAAAAAGTCCAGATTTGTATAAAAAATAGTAGACATTATCATTTTTAAATTAAACTACAAAAAACACATCATCAAAAGTATCGCCAAAGAAGAAAAAAATAAGTAAATACTGTAAAGCCCTTTTCTATAAAATCCGGCTTCGTACACATTTGGTAACACCTTATGGTAATACCCCAAGTGCCCAAGTCATTAAAAGTGGGGAAGCTTTTTACCATGAGAGGCCGCTAGCGCTACAACGCGGCAGCATTGTAATTCATATTATGCTCAAAAGGTGGAAATACGTTATTTATGCAATTCTATTTTCAAAGTGTGATATCCAGGCTTCGGATAATTATGCATTAAAAAAGTACAAAATATGCATGCAAATATGCATTTAAAATATTAAATATATGCATTTAAATATGCTTTCAAATGTCGTTTTTTAGATTGAAATAAAACAAATTTTAAGGGTNACCTAGATTAGATTACTGTTCGCAAATAGTTAAGGATGTGGGCTGTTCTAGTTTTAGGGAAATGCGAATGATGATGATGATGATATAATAAATTTTCAAATATAAATTTAGGGCGATTATCAGATAAAATATTTTTAATTTCTGAAAAACATCTTTCCACGTCACAGGAAACTACAGGAGCAAAAGATAAATCAACTACGTCCGTAATATTCAAAATATTGAGAGCAACAGCATCAGTTTTCTTCCTCTTGTAAAACCTTGCAAATGTTTATTAAATTTTGATATCCCATATTTTTTGCAATACTGACGACAGTTTATTAGCAAAACTGCTTTTTTTTAATATATTTAATTTATCAAAAACATTTTCGACAATCTGTATACTATTTTCTAAACAGAGTCCTTAAGTTTCCAATTTCAAAATAGCGTCAGAAATACAACTAAAATTTAATTTGCATCCTCAACGCACTGCGATTCCTCAGGATCGAAATCGTTAATAATACGGGCAATAAGTTCAAAATCCAGGTGCCCCATCTTGTAACAATTGGGGATGGAGGAAGTGGAATCTCACTACCGACAATTTCTTTAAACTTAGCAACGCGAGAAGGTGCTTTTAAAAACACTTTCTTGGTCGACGATATTAAGAAATTCACATTTGCGTAAACTCGTAAGGGGGTGAGTAAGTATTTGACCTTGGTAAGCGTATAAATTATATTTGTAAACAAGTTTTAACTACGAAATATGCAGATAAAACTTAAAATGACCAAAATATGCACTTTAACCAAATAATGCATTAGAATATGCAGTTATGCAAATGCATAATAATCCGAACCCTAGTGATTTCCATCATTTAATATTAACTAATATGAGGGCTAGCTTTCATGACAATTGCACAATAAATTCCCGATTACACGTTCCCCATTACCGCTCTTGGTTGCAGGGACTGCTTAAACTTTTACGGGGCCGGGTACAATACAGAAAACGGGAGCGTTGAGACCGTAATTGAGGAGAGGATGGAAAGGACTTGTATGAGTTACAGGGTCATCGAAAATTTAGATACTTTTAGTCGGTTTTATAAGTTTAATATAATCCGAACATAAAAAAACAAAAGCCTTTGCATCAACAATATGACATCTCACAGTTCGCTCTCTATTATCATGTTATCATGGTCAATCCTAGACGCTTTTCTTATTGGGCTATGGAAGATCGGAAGTAACTTTTAATGAGTTTTAATTGGGAAAAATTCGCCGCGTACAGCGTACCTTTCGCTCAGTTGTTGAATAAATTTTACTAGAAGCATCGCTAATCCATTCCTTTTGGCGCTTGTACAAATTCGAATCTTTTCAGATTTCTATTCAATCTCAAAATTATATCCTACATCTGACTCTCTAAAAGGATTAAGTATCCATTCTCAGACAATTTGAATTTAGTTTACCTTTCATCTACTAATTTAATTTTTTACAGAGGTTTAACGAAATGCACACATTATATATAATAGCTCAACATTCTCTGATTGGTATTGAACGTTTTTACTTTTTTCTGTCCTACCTTATAATTAGATTCACTAGTTTGGTCTCTCCCCAAACCTTACTGTCAATTAGTACGTAAGTACCCCTCTGTAATAGTTTAAAATTGTATGTCTTAACTCATAGTTTCAAAATATCTTAGAGGTGGTTCCTAACTGTATAATAAGCTTTTGAACTTAAATTAAGTTAGTTTCTAAACTGGGGATGACATCTTATTGAGTGCCAAAACACGTATTAGGTTTTTAAAGGTTTTTTTATGAGGACTTTTAGATTTTAAGGGTTCATTTAGTTCGTTAGGGTTACCAAATCTTCAGTTTTTGTCCAGAATAAGTTTTTTTTCCGGAGTCTATTTTATAAAAAATAATCTCCGGATTATTCAATTTCCATAAAAACCAAATTTTAATGTTTCTTTATTGTCAATGTTCTTATTGAATGTCACACACAATGTAGTTACTATACTAATTTTCTACCTAGAGCATGGAGTGAGCTAGTGAACGCTATTATTTTGAATACTTGAATTTGTATTATTTCAAATTTTTAAATAAACAAGTTAATTAACTGATTAATCCACTAGTTGATTACTTTTTAACTATCCAAAACGAATAATCCTTTTTTTGTACTGTCATATATTTATTAAATGTTCCTAAAATTTTTAAGTTGGTAACCCTACGTAGGGATATTCTATTATATGCGTCATCTTTTGAAAAACACGACGTGGTATTGGAAAATTTGTACAACTTTCACTTATCTTTTCATTTAAAAAATAAAGTACCTAATACAAATCCAATAAGTGTAATTTACAGCCTTGTATTGGGGGTTAAATTTTCAGATAGACATGGTTGAAAAAACATTGAACACCTTTACCAAATTATTTTCGCTTGTGCGATATGAAAAGAAAAAATGTCGTCAAATAAATTAGAAACATGTAATTTATATGTTCGGTAAAGTACATTTTCTAAGGATATAATACAGCAAGAACACAAAGATAATCCTTTATTATTTTAATTTTACCTGTAGTTACATCAACAAATTTTACAAGTCCATATATAATATAGTATATTATTTAAGTGGTAATAATAAGGTACATGTTATAATACAGAAACAGGAAAATGCATTCCTTTAAAATTCACGTTGCGTAGTAAATTAATTAAATGCATTTGTGGAAGATTTTTATTTTTTGAAGCAGCTAATTGGATTGAAGTAACATTGACGATAACGACTTTGTCTTTTAGANAAGTTTAAATTTTCTACTTGAATAACCATGCAAAGCCCTGGCTCCCATTGAATTTGTTTGCTCAGTTGTTTGTTATTGAAGTACAAGTTAGTGTTGTATATAAATACCTGTAGATATTCTTTCTTATGAATAAATAGATTAGTTTTTTATCAAAAAAATTTATTTAAATGCGAGTACTATTAATTTTTGGCAAGAAAAAATTTTGTTGCTCTTTTCGACTCTTCTGACTCAAAACGTTGCCGACCCCTGCCCTAGATCTATCGACGTATCGACCGATGCAGCAGAATGCGATGATATTGAAAGCCAGATTCGGTTTTCAGTACTACTAATACTGTCGCTTGTTAGATATGCTGTTATTCGAACTAATGTAAATATGACAAGCATAATGTTTTAATGTTCATTTAGTCTAATGATTCAATCTTTTTTTTGGGAAATAAAACTCCAAATGGCGGTGTAGTGTTGCGTTTTTGGTAAAAAAAAATATTAGCAGAAAACGTACCTATACACCAGTGATTCCGAACCTGGGGGTAATTACCCCCGCGGAGGTAAATCAATTATTCTGTGGCGGTAACAAAGAACCTAATAATTAAGACCTAATCTGATACAATACGTAGCTAGATGGTAAAAATATAAAATTGTAGATATGTCGATGTTTATACAACTGTATGCACAATTGGTAAATATTGAACCAAACAAGATCACATTTGAAAATTCTGTAGTTCGGCACTTATCTGCAGCAATAAACTCACTGAAGCAATATTTTCCGGATATGGATAATCGTCAGTCCAGTTCTTGGATATTAAGACGATTTACTACGGATTATAACACTATTAAAGACGAAGACCTGACGGCCAAAGTGGAATATCTTGGACTACGCCAGAATACTACTTGCAGAGTAGAATTTCAAAATTATGATCTTAGCACATTTTGACGAAAAGCTGGTGACGAATATCCTGCTCTAGCTAGGCAGAGCTTTAAAAATTCTAATACCCTTTGCAACCACCTATAGATGTGAGAATGGTTTTTCATCTTTGGTTACACTGAAAACCAGAAAAGACCAGAATCCTTCTAAATATGGAACATGACTTAGAAAGCGCCTCAAGCGAAATTAAAGCTAACATAAAAAAACTTGAAAAATGCAAAATAATACCAACCAACACTAACTATTAAAATAAAATAATTCGAAGTGGTCTGTATTCTGCCGAAACTGCCAGACGTGGATCGCTATTTCGATCTTTTTGGATCTCATCAGCGCGTCGCAGGCAGCCCGACAGAACACAGACCAACTTTTACCTGCTTCTACTAGTAAACGCCATCTGCAGCACGATGCTACATTTTAGTGTTTAGGAGCTGCCTGCGACGCACTGATGAGATCTAAAAAGATCGAAATCGCGAATTATTTTATTCGATTAAGCTAGCGTGCCTATCACGTTGAGGTTGGCTACGCCGGGATTCGTTTTCAGCAAGTAGATATCCACACAAGTGGACGTTTTCGTTTTCAGCAAGTAGATATCCACACAAGTGGACCTAGTTGGAGCATACGTAATCCTAAAATGTAGCATCGTGCTACAGATGGCGTTTACTGCGCCATATGTAGTATTNTCTTGAAAAACTACGTTTATTTCTTATCAGGGCATCATCAGGTGTATATTCTATGAGTTTTGCATGTGTAATCACCTACTTTTAATGTCAATGAGCGAGCAGTTCTTCCCACCTAAATTTTTCTGCTAAATAATAGTGGAAGGCTCTCTTTAACATCCTTTCAGGAACTGTGGAAGTTAAAGGGGTGAATGGTGGAAGGGGAGGGAGACGGGTGAGATGGACGGAGGAGATATTTGTTATCTGTGGAATATTGCTGTGCAACATTTGGCTAAATGATCCACAAAAACAACAGAAATGCTTGAACCAGAACAGGCGTACCAGGCAACGAACCTGCGCCCCCTAGAGTGGTATTCAGTTGTTTAACCACTACATTATGAATTATTGACAATTTCTGAAATACTTTCAGTGGGAGTTGTTGCTAATGTCTAATTTGTCAGTTTTGTTAGCATCTTACTGTGTCTTTTCTTATCTGTCATGGTGAATTTATAAAAAGTTTTATGATCACCCTGTATAATTGTACCAAACAATTTTTATAATTAGTCTGAAAATTTGAATTCATTTCTTTGACTAGTCCCAATACTTATATAAGTCTCCATAATATAATAATCACTTTCAACTAAAAGATGATTCAAATTTTGTTTCCAAACGCTAATTCTATTATGTATTATTAATTCCGATGGATATCGGATACTGGCCGTTATAATTAAATAATTGTCAGTATTTGTAACTCTTTTTAATTCTGAATTATGTAGGTAGAAGCTTTTAAAAATTTGCTTTTTAAGTTTTTAAAACAGTAATTGAATGTGAAGGGTTGAAAGGAGATTCGTTTTCTTTTATAATTTCTGCCTACGTACCTCTATCAAAATGTTTTAGCCAAATGTTTGATGGCATTAATTGAAAAAACAGTTCATGATTCGTTTATCAAATACGAGCTTCGTAAATATACGTAAATGATATGTGTTGCATACAAGAGGAAATTGTGTTAAATATTCATAAAATCCTATAAAAATATGTCGTGTTTGGTATAATTTTTAAGCAGATATACCCTTACTGGTATTTGGCTTAATATTTACCTGATTAGTATCTCCGTAATGAATTGACTTCGCAGTTACTGAAATGACACAAACAACAAGCAATATTCTTGCAATTTCTTGGATCATTGTGTTTGAAATCATATTCAGGGTAGTCTTAACTGGAACAAAAGATATTTTATGAAATCATTTAATACTGTTTACAATATACATTAAATTTCAACTTACTAACAACGTATATGTTTACTTAAATATTAGCTTTTGTCAGCAACTTCGTAAACTATTTCAAACTGTTTATAGTAAAATCTTGTCCTTAAAATCAGTTTAGCCGTTTTGAAGACAGGCGAACAGAAATAGTTGGAATACTCTCTGTCATACAAATGAATTATAGACTCAAAAATATATCTACTGTATGTTAGGTATCAACCTGTTTTAGCTGGACAAAATTCAAAATATCTACGAAATGATGGACGAAGACATAATTACTTCGAAAATTAGCACGGTATTGGTGGATCCTATACACTAAAGGAAAAGCGTTTACCGACCACAGGAAGATTCTATTATATGCATTTCAAATGCATGGAATATTGGTTGAGCTGATGACGATTATGACGTACGACAAGCGGGGTTTTTACTCCCCTAGATCAGGGGTCGGCAACCTGCGGCTCGCGAGCCACATGCGGCTCTTTGGATGTGAAGCTGCGGCGTTTTAGTTCATTTAACATTTAAAAATCGTTCTTAATTGATTAACGAGGATTAGGCACTGATTCTATCTCTCAGCCACTTGTACTCGCTTTTCACCGCATCCCAATAGTCATCCAGATTGTTACGATGAAGTGAAGAAATTGGCATGTGGAGTGCTGACTATCTTCGGATCGACATATTCGTGCGAACAATACCTTGCATGAATATAATTACAAGTAAAGTAAGAAGCCAACTAACAAATGAAAATTTAGAGTCGTGTTTGAAACTTAAAACAACAAGTTATGAGCCAAATTTATCCAAACATTCTAAAATCATGCAAAGCTAACACTCCCATTGAATTTGTTTGCTCAAATGTATGTTATTATTCTTTTTTTTATTCTAACTGCAAGTTACATTGTTTGGTAAAGTTTAAATTTTCTACTTGAATAACCATGCAAAGCCATGGCTCCCATTGGATTTGTTTGCTCAATTGTTTGTTATTGAAGTACAAGTTAGTGTTGTATATATAGATATAGATATTTTTTCTTATAAATGTAAATTAATTAAATGCATTTGTGGAAGATTTTTATTTTTTGAAGCAGCTAATTGGATTGAAGTAACATTGACGATAACGACTTTGTCTTTTAGAGACTTCAGGGCTTTTGAGGAGCCTTTCCCACCCCACAGGGGGCATTTGCGGAACCTGGCTGTAGTCGGCTAACCTCTGAGCTAAATACTCAAATTGTAGAGGAGTCAAGCCTGAATTTACCGTATCCAGTAAGGCATCTTGATCAGAACTTAACTGGAAAATATTTTATTTCTTAACTTAAAAAATGCAGTCGAAATCAATTTAATAAATATATAAAAGTAAAAGCACTTGAAATAATTTTATTGGTTTTCTTGAAAAACTACGTTTATTTCTTATCAGGGCATCATCAGGTGTATATTCTATGAGTTTTGCATGTGTAATCACCTACTTTTAATGTCAATGAGCGAGCAGTTCTTCCCACCTAAATTTTTCTGCTAAATAATAGTGGAAGGCTCTCTTTAACATCCTTTCAGGAACTGTGGAAGTTAAAGGGGTGAATGGTGGAAGGGGAGGGAGACGGGTGAGATGGACGGAGGAGATATTTGTTATCTGTGGAATATTGCTGTGCAACATTTGGCTAAATGATCCACAAAAACAACAGAAATGCTTGAACCAGAACAGGCGTACCAGGCAACGAACCTGCGCCCCCTAGAGTGGTATTCAGTTGTTTAACCACTACATTATGAATTATTGACAATTTCTGAAATACTTTCAGTGGGAGTTGTTGCTAATGTCTAATTTGTCAGTTTTGTTAGCATCTTACTGTGTCTTTTCTTATCTGTCATGGTGAATTTATAAAAAGTTTTATGATCACCCTGTATAATTGTACCAAACAATTTTTATAATTAGTCTGAAAATTTGAATTCATTTCTTTGACTAGTCCCAATACTTATATAAGTCTCCATAATATAATAATCACTTTCAACTAAAAGATGATTCAAATTTTGTTTCCAAACGCTAATTCTATTATGTATTATTAATTCCGATGGATATCGGATACTGGCCGTTATAATTAAATAATTGTCAGTATTTGTAACTCTTTTTAATTCTGAATTA
>NW_020439161.1:653057-666076 GCF_000699045.2 Agrilus planipennis | reverse complement strand
TGGCAGTTTCGACAGAATACAGACCACTTCGAATTATTTTATTCGATTAAGCTAACGTGCCTATCACGTTGAGGTTGGCTACGCCGGGATTCGTTTTCAGCAAGTAGATATCCACACAAGTGGACCTAGTTGGAGCATACGTAATCCTAAAATGTAGCATCGTGCTACAGATGGCGTTTACTGCGCCATATGTAGTATTTTCTAAAACACTAACTATTTTTGCTTAAATTATTGTTTAGGTATATAAAATTGCAAGACTGATGTGCAATTTGTGATTGTTAAAGATATTTGTATTTACTTGTGTTGTGTTTGTATTGATAACATTTTAAGATCGGGGTAAAATCAGTTTTCCTAATAGGTTACAGGGGTAACAATATTAAAAAGGTTAGGAACCACTAGTATACACGGATAACAGTAAGGTACTTTGAAAAACACATTTTTCCTTACAACTTCAAGCATTTCAAGTTATTTATTAAAAAAATGAAATTTGCATGAAGAAAAGTGTTTATGTACGACAAACAATAACATACAAAATGTAAATTCCTTTTTTGTTTTGTTGATCCGATTATTTTTTATTGGGATGTTCACATCCCCTTTCTGAAACTTACGTTATTTACGTCTTCTCGAATATATGAACATATGCATAAAGAAAAAAAATAACATACTACAACCGTGTGGGTTTTAGAGGCCGCGTCGTATTCCATTGAGTACTGCAGAGTTACCCCAATCACATTTGAACCAAACCAATGCGCAAAGTTGGAAATTAACTTACAAAACCCATTAAAGGCAAAATTAGCTTAGTAAAAAATTAAAGAAAAAAGCAGATTCTCTTAAATTTAAAAATATCTATGTTGCGTGATGTGACGATGTAAAAAACTCGGTGTACTGCTGTACCACATAGAAAAACTTCAGACAGACAATACATAATACACGTTTCTTTGGTACCTGCACAACAATAGTGCAGGAATTGAAGATAATTTGGAAATGTTGCTGGAGGCAAATTCGTGAAATTACAAATGATAATGTTAAACTGATACAAATGATACAAATAATCCAAGAAACAAATGTGCAAATAAACAAATATACCTACATATATACAAAGAACCAAATATACAAATAAACATATATACCTACAAATAAAGAAATATACAATTGAAGATGTCAGCCGCAGTAGCTGACGAAACGTCTGGACGGAATGGTTCACTTAGACCACGGCCTTATAGCCCGAATCTACATTCTAGTATGGATTCCGGCCGTGAAAGCCTTTGTTCTTAAATATACAATTATGACTAAAATATAAAAAATATGTTTCAAACGTATAAACAATCTGTATAGTATGCCTAATTTAGATGACACGCAAACTGTTCAATGAGTCAATATTTTATTTTGTAGGAATAAAATCAACTTTAGACGAAAATACTTCTGCTTAATTTAACCACACACCGGTTGGAATGCTAAATTTGAAAAACGTAATTAAATCTTCTACAGTAATTTAAAGATTTTTTATATAGAAGGTTAAAATAAGGTTTCAAACCTCACAGTTTTAATAACTGATTAATTGAAACGGCTTATTTAGAAAATTTTATACAGATAAAAATAAACATTTTGTATTATTTTGGATTTCCCTGTACACACGAAGTCACAGAACAAACTGGACAAACTTTAAAGAGAAATAATATCCAAACAATATAATGAATCCTAAACGCCAGCAGATCGTTCATAAAATACGTTCGGAAATAAGGGGGAGGAATTTGTATTGCTTATTAACATGACAAAATATGACAAGGGCGGATAGGGTCTAATGAAATGTAACGTTCGCAGTTCATCAACGTTATTCTAATGTTTTTCTGAACTTGACAGTTGGAAAGGGGAAGGAAAGGTCCAAAAAGGTGAAATTGTGAGTAACGTATTTTATGGACCTAAAAGTTTGCAAGACGTCACGCTGGATGCCTCTGTGAGAAGTCTACATAGGAAAAAGTGGAAGTCATTCAAAGAACCAAAGAACATCAAAATAACGTAAGATTAAAACATTCACTTATTAATCAGCCCTAACAGAACACCACACAGAAATAGGCTACCATAATTCCCTCTAAAAACAGTTTCTTAACCTCCTTGTAGTCATGGACCATTTTCAGAATTCTAAAAATCTTGAGATTGTAATCAGAAAAAGATAAATACTAAGAAAATCATTAGAATATTTATTATATGAGTCTCCCCTTTTCTAGAGAAACTAATCTAAATTCATTTATTTACAAAATGACACTTATTACAGACGAAAAAATTGTTTTGCCTAACAAAATTTTAAATTAGGATACACCATTTTTTTTCTAAATGTCGTACGCTTATTTACCTTTAATATCTCATCGTAGTTTTTCGGACTTTGGAAGCGGAAAGATTTGAAAATAGCAGTGTTCAAAGCTATAAAATAAAATACATTTGTCTCTAAATTCTATCAATTTATCCTGCAGGTTTCCGTGATTCGCTTCTCTGAGTTGTCGATTTCCGGGTTGGAAACCATTGGTATAATAAATCGATGACATAGTAACCAACATACATAGAAGAGGCAATATATATTCTAAATAGAAAGACGCAATACCTACTACGTTCCAACTTATGTAAAATCCCTTTCCAGAAAATTATTGTAAAATGATATTGAAATCATAGTTAAAATCGAAAGGAAATTATATTAAGGTACTTACTAACGTAATCCCAAATTTAAAAAAGGTTGTTACAGGAGTATGCTTGAAGCGCGGCGCTGTACGGGTGCGAAACATGAACGGTGGGCGCTTCGGAAAAGAAAAAGAAGTGTTCACAATGTGTGGTGTTACAGACGAATGATGAGGATACCGTTGATAGAGAAGGTTAGAAATGAAGAGGTATTAGAAAGAATAGGAGAACAGAGCACTCTGTGGAAGTCAATAAGAAATAGGCGAGATAGGTTGGTAGGACACCTCAGGCATGAAGGTCTAGTCAGATACATATTAGAAGCAGAAACGGGAGTTAGAACGGGAGGTAGAACTAGGTTAGATTACTGTTCGCGAATAGTTAAGGATGTGGGATGTTCTAGTATTAGAGAAATACGAAAATTAGCTCAGCATAGGAAGGAGTGGAGGTGCCTGTTCAAACAGTCTTAGGACTGACGACCTTAGGATGATGACTTACGTATTAACGTAAAATAGACTTCAAACTCATTTACACATTACTATACACTTACTGTATTTTTAAAAAGTTGATGCCGCCCTCTAATGATTGCATGAAATAGAATATCCCTGTTGTTCAGTTCTGAAGCTGCCCGTATCGTATAGATAAGTCCTATACTACATTTTATAAAAGCGTTGAATACGCGTTTATGAGTTAAAGTAAGAGAAATTTCGAAACTACAGACTGTAACGTATAACGATGTAATTTTAGTTCCTCTAATAGTGCACCTAATGGACTTTTATGTAAGATTACGTGATGGTTTGGAACATCAAAGAAATAAGGAAAGTTCGCAGATGACATAAATTACTATCATGCATTATGGAAGCTCAGGTGACAAAATCCCTGATGACGAGTAAAACCTTACGCGAAGACACTACTAATTTCTCAAAGGTGTAAATTTTCATAAACTTTGAAAACTGTCGCATTGAATTTCACCTTAGCTCACCACTTAAAATGATTTCTACATAATAATAGAAACTCATCTTAAAGTTCACGTTTTCACTTTGTGCCGTGGATTTTAATAATTTTTGCCATTAATATTTTTACGTAAAAAGGAAAGAGGTTTTAATTTAAGTTAAAAATTGTGAAGATTCTATTACTGGTGAATTATTAAACAATAATAGAATCAATTAAATGAAAGGAATTAAAGAATTTAATAAGAATTCTACAGTTGTTTCGGCATATTAATAATCAAAAAGTTTTCTAAAAATATATTTTGTTTGGTAGGTATATTCGGCTTATCTCGCAGAAAATAATCATTTATCACTCCGTGGTCATTGGCTTGAGTAGAATGGAAACCTTTCTAGAATTGCGCTTGTTGTAATTAAATCGATACAAATGCAAATAACCTAAGACACCAGGGAAAACTTAATCTAACAAAAATTTCCACTTTTACTGTTTCGTATGAAGCAAAAACAGAAGCTTCATGTCCATCAGTCTGTCAGTAATAAGTACAAATGTTCAGTGATACCTAAACTTATTTAATGTTTAAGCTACAAAAAAGAAAGAGGTTGCAATCGATGTCCTGGCAAGGTGATTGAATGTCAATAATGTTTGTTCTAATTGTACATTATTGTTAGCCAACACTTTTTCTTAATTGTTGCCATTGTCAGCCATTATGATTTATAATTGTTAACGCGTTGTTAGCGTTGTCAACCATTATTCTTTTTTGAAGTAAAACTACTTTAGGCACGGTAGGGTAAGTTCGTTTCATGCGAGTTGCTATGTAACGAAATCATGCAACGCATTTCCCCCGCTGTCTATCCCTATGTATGCTTAGATCTTTAAAACTACGCAACGGATTTTAATGCGTTTTTTTTAATAGATAGAGTAATTCAAGCGGAAGGTTTATATGTATAATACATGCATAGTATAGCAGAGAAACACTGATAATTTTAGAGGTCTGTAATGTGATGTCGTAAATAAACACATTTTTTGCGCTTACATTGCAAACGCTGGCTGAATCCTACGAGATATCGTAGATCAAAATAGTATGCTACAGTACTGTACACCTTAAAAAGGTCTACAAAAAAGTCCGCGATAATATATGTCTATCTCTTAGGGATAACCCACAATAACCATTTTTATCCTTTAATTTTTACGAGAAATAATGGCTTATTTACGAAGCGATTTTAAGCAATACAGCATTAATCCTTATCCAATTAAGTACTTTTAAATACATTGTGCAAGATGTCCCCCTTGAAAATAAGTCGACCTATTTCAGAGATTTTTTAGATAATTTTTAAAATATCACGAACAACTTCAATTTTACGATGTTTTAATTTCGTTATCTTTTGTTATTAAGAGAATTTCAATGTTGCGATCAGTAGGAGAAAATCCATGATAAGGAATCTTCTCTGCACGAATCGAACCCATATCTAGGCGGCATTTATTATTTTAAGTATTTCCATTTCCGATTGCATCAAATATTACATCGTTGCGTTAAATAGGGTAGGTAGTTAAGACTCCAAGTGTGACATAATCTGTGTCGACCATTTTCATTAGCACTGGAAATGCAAGTTCACGAGGGTAATTCCAGCGACTACTTTGTTATTTACAGCGTAACGTTGTGCCCCTTTTCCAATCGCGTTCGATTTTCCAAACGACAAACCTTCGTTTGCATGGATAGAGAATGTTTCGAAATCTGAATGTCATCGTAGCTTGCGGAAAATTTAGAAAAGATGCAAATCTTCGTAAAATTTAACTTTTTATTAACCTTATTCATATTGAAACGATGTGGCAACGGCATGCGTTTTTATAGGCGGTAGGTATTCGCGTTTTGTTTTATTTTAGTTCTAATTTTTTATTTTAGGTCACGTAATTTCAAAGATATTTAGTGAAAATATACTTCACAAAAACAGCTGTCTCCTCTCTTTCTAAACCTAGTAAAACTACAAATATGAAAAATAAAATCAGGATCAAACTATGGTTTTCTTGCACATTATTTGCAGGTAAAAGCTCTGGTTTCATTTTTCCTATTTGTGGTTGTGTAGGTGCAGAAAAAGGAGGTCTCCCCCACCACGGTACCATAAAAAGTTCGTGGCGGTCTCACCCCCATATGGTGGTTGGAGTAAGAGGGATCGAAAGAGGGTGGTCACCTGAGTAAAACCCTATAAAATGTTATGGGGGTTGAAAATTAATTATTTTGACAATTTTCATACACTATAATTCAAATAAAATTCTGTAAAAAAAAATATTTTCAAGCGGGTGGCGGTGGGGGATCGAAAGAGGGTGGTCACTTGAACAAAACCCGATAACCTAACCTAACCTACCCTATTTATAAAGATATTTAAATAATGTTTTATATTACCTTTGAATATTGTTTAAGAATGACTATATAAATATTTACATGCCTAGAAATGTATAAAAATTGGCATATTTATTAACTTTGAACCCCTATAACTTTTTATGGGGGTGAGACTGCGACGAACTTGTTATGGTACAGTGTTGTGGGAGACCTCCTCTTTCGATCTCACCCACCCCCACCCCCGAGTGGGGGCCATCATCTAGACATTTACCATTTCTGTCGCCTAAACGTATCATTTATAACCCTAAACTGTCTACATAAAAGGAGCCGCGGTATCGATTGTTGCCGCCGGTATCGATGGTTGCCCGCGGCACTCGCTTACAACAGAATCACAGTATAAAGATCTATACAGTAGGTTCACATCCCAGCCACGCCCATACATCTCTCTCCTGCAGGCACTTCTCCACTTCATTTACGAGTTCCCCGCTAAGTAGGAGCTTGGTTGTACAGGGTGTCATCGAGAAGTCACAGTACAAGTACATTTTGTATCTAAACACTTCGGTAATGCTATTGAACCGTCCTCATCTACGACAGCTGAGCGCACATGAAGTTAATTTTATTTTATTATTTTAGGCAGATTAAAGGAGTGAACCTACTGTATAGATCTTTATACTGGGACGGCTCTTTCTGTAAATAAATTTCTCTACGTTTCTCTCTACTAAAGAGTTTTACTTAATTATCACTCACAATACCAAGCAGTAACAATTTTCTGTAACTTATAGCATTAGATTAAGAGTACAGTACTGTGAGAGATATTTGAATAAGGTATTTTGCGAATTCGTCTAATAATGAAACTGCAACAAAGATATTTACTGTTTTTATTTAAAAGAAAAGTCTTCTGGCTACGTTTTAAAAATGATGTGGTGCAATCAGATATTGTTAAGTTTACTTTTATTAGGTTAGATATGGTAGGCAATTTATTTCTGAACCCAATGTCGTTATTAGATTACCTTTAGAAAAGCATTCTGCTTTAATATAGGTACGTGTAGGTATTGTTTATTGAAGTCAAATTGTATTGAGGTTTAGAGTAAACTCGTTGGAATGTGAGACATGTTAATAAAATTTGTAAACATTATTACTGTTCAACTACTATTCTTTCATTTAGCTACATTTGGCAAACAAAAAATTTGTAACAATTTAAAGGAAACGACTTTTGATTTTTATTTATTTATTTGTAATACAGACCGGAGGTCGATAAAATAGGATTCAAAAAGAAAAGCAACGACAGAGTAATCAATTTCGATACAATTTGTACAGGGATGTAGGATTTTTTTAGTACGCTTTCATCTAATCGTTGCTGATGTTAATTATAAAAAAGTTGTGTGTTTTACCATTACTGCATATGCAAATAAAAACAACAAGCAGACAGTGTATTCGTATGCGTAGGTGTGAACACATATGGCTTCTGTTATTGTCGGCATTGGCTCTAATGATCAAACCGAATTACCGGTCAGATCTACGATAAACGATAAATTTGGTACACTCTTTTGATTTTCCGAAAAAGCCGGTGGTTTTTGCTACCGCTTATGTTATTATTATTAGTAGGCACTTGAGTGTTCGTAAAACATAATTTGAGCGTTTTCCCAATAGATCCCAACGCGGAATTAGGCATTCCTAAAATACAACCAAAATCTAAATTCTAGTTAGGAAGTTGGTGGATTTAATTGAAATTCAGTTTAATGATAGGACTAATAATTCTAAACAAGAAATTCATTTAAAAAAATAAAGATTAAAACAGTCACGAAAAATTCAAAAATGAGTCATTATTATTGATCAAATTTTGCACGTGATAGATGATAGTCCACCAACCAATTGTTGATATTCATCATCTTAAAGTCGTCAGTCCTAAGACTGGTTGGACACGTACCTCCACTCTTTCCTATCCTGAGCTAATCTTCGCATTTCCCTAAAACTAGAACAACCCACACCCTTAACTATTTGCGAACAGTAATCTAATCTAGGTCTACCTCTACCCATCCTAACTCCTGTTTCTGCCTCTAATATGTCTCTGACTATACCTTCATGCCTGAGAAGGTGTCCTACCAACCTATCTCGCCTATTTTTTATTGAGTGCTCTGTTCTCCTATTCTTTCCAATACCTTTTCATTTCTAACCTTTTCTACCCACGTTATCCTCATCATCCCCCTATAACACCACATTTCGAACGCTTCTAATCTTAATTGTTGATATTACCGATAAAATAAATTTTTCTAAAATCATACGAGAATTACTGACTGTCTAGTATTCTAAAGAACAAAAGGCCTAAAGATATCCAACATTAACTTTTCGAAGATCCTGACTCTGCTCTGCCTGCATGCACTGCCCTAAATCTTGTTTTTTTTTTATATATTAATCTCTGTTGAATCTTCTTCTGGTCTGTCCATCATGGCCAGAAATAAAGCGGCAGAAATGAGTAGCAAAAATGAGCACCTACAACATCTTCATGACTTGAATTTTTTATCGTATGCCCACGCATTCTGTCGTCCCAAAATAATTATCTCACCAGTGAACAATCATGAATCACCAATAAGTAATTGCATGCACGAAGATTTTTCAAATATCTAATTTGCAATAAAAGGTTACCTCGACATTTCCATAAGATAACTATAGATGCTCTAACTAATGCATTTCCTGTTTTAATTTCAGTAATGGTGGCAAGTAGACCATGGACCAATGAATAAATGTCTGAATTTTCCAAAAACATATTCATTTTTTTGAGAAATTCTTTCAGATTCTTGTCTTGAATTGTTATCTAATTCTATAAGTAAATTAAATTTTAAGAAAATCCATCTACTTTATTGTTTATATCTTGTTCCTTTAACTCCTTCGGATTCAGCGTTGTTTGTCTTACGTCGGAAATGGCAGCTCTGGCCTTTGTTTACCCAAAGTAGACCAAAGTTTATTGTACCTGTAGATGAATTAATGAATTCTGCTTATTGAAATTTATGTATTAATTAATTACCATTTCTACTGTCATCTAATCCCCTTTTTGAGGTGCGAATCGTTACAAGACTAATTTGTTTTCTCATTTCTCTTAATGTACCTACCCGTCCACCTGTTCAGTTTCCTAACATTTCCATTTCATTAAAACATCCACAAGATAGCGTTACTTTTGTTTCTTTTTCATTTGCGAGTTTACGCCATTAAATTAAGCAGTAAACGTTTATTTTTTACTAGCAATTTGTCTAGAACTTTCTAGATTAAACAGCAATAAAACGCAAATGTGTGGCTGGTTTCTGTTTTACCTACTCGTTTTTCTCTAGATAAGGGCCAGTGAAAGACATTCAGATGGACTATCAACACAGGTGTGTATTAAGTAATGGCTTAATAAAACAAAGTAATGTATTAGAAACTTTTATGTTGAAGGAATCAACAGATCTTTCGAAAGTTGCTGTTTCGTTAAAAAATACGATTATAACGAGCATATAGCTAGAACGTTTGTTATCTAGCATTCAACGTTAGTTACGACTTACAGGCACCCTACTTAATTAAACATAAAACAATTTTCGAGTGTTGATATTAATGTATTTTTGAAGTGAAACTTCTTTATAGACGGTAGGGAGGAAATTTACTAAATATAAATAAATAAAACTGAAAAGTGTAACGTCACAGCATCACGCATCACGCGCTACGGGTGACCTCTGGTGAATATGTCCAAAAGGAGTCACCTTAACAGGCTTCAGAAGCTAACCTGTTATTAGCAACAACCGAAAAAATACTGTATATGTATTGCATATGCGTTTGTATATGTGTTCGTTTTGATTTTTGTAATTCCTTTCAGCAGTTTTGTGTGGTGCAAGCGAAAATTTTTAACAGAACTAAACCAATATTTCACATTCGTCCGCTCGAAATAAAGTTGTATTTTTCTGATGTTTAGTAATTAGTTAATGCAATAGTTTAAGCCAATTTTTTTTAAAAATACTATTATAATATACAATCTAAAGAAGACCCCTTTTTTTAAAATTACAAGTAAATTCATTGCGCTGTTTTAATTAGCGTTACTTTTTCTTTTGGTCGATGACGTAAAGACAATATTTAATAAGAATGCTGCACCCTGCACAATATGAAAACTGGTTTTAAATCTTTTATGAGTTGCTCCAAAGTCTTACTAACTAATAAATAATTTAACCTTATTCCGTTGTCTAGTTTAAGAAGACTTTTATAGCACTTTATAAAACTTACCGAAGTATTGAGTTATGAAAGAAAAATTGAATCAAACGAACAAGAAACGACCACATTGTGATGGTAGGAACGTTCTTTAGGAGTATTGATACGTGATCTGTATTTTAATTTCGGAATGAACAGAAAGGAAACTTCGATTACAAATTACATATAGAGATTACTGTTTCAACCCTTTAGAAAACAATTTTCACAAAATTCGTTGTTAATGCGCTTCTATTATGTATCTAATAGTCAGAATATGCTTTTAAAATTTCATGTAAATTGACCTAATAGTTTCGGCTATTTGTTGATCATCTCAGTAAGTCAATCAAGACAAGCTCCTTCTTATTATATATCATCGTCATCATAAGGTTGTCAGACCTAAGACTGGTTGGACACGCACCTCCACTCTCTCCTATCCTGAGCTAATCTTCGCATTTCCTTAAACTTCCGTTTCTGCCTCTAATATGTCTCTGACTAGACCTTCTTGCCTGAAAAGGTGTCTTGCTAACCTATCTCGCTTATTTCTTATTGACTTCCGTAGAGTCCTCTGTTCTCCTATTCTTTCTAATATCTCTTCATTTCTAACCTTCTTTATCCACGGTATCCTCATTTCTTTTCCGTCGCGTCCACTGTCCATGTTTCGCACCTGTACTACCTAAACCTAAACATATACCTTTAACAATCTTTTTCGAATTTCTAAATTAACCGTTCGCGAGCAAAGAAGTGACTTCTTTTTCTTGAAGGCAACTCAACCCTGCGCTATCCTCTGCTTAACATCCCTAATACTCCTTCCGTCCTCACTTAATCGACCACTTCATCTAATTTTTCATCTCCTATCTTTACATTAGCTCTTTCCCTACTTTTCCTTCCCTTGCATACCAGTATTTTTGTTTTACTTTTATTTATTTTCATACAGTATTGTTTTGTCAATACCGCTTCCATTTTATTTAAAGCTATCTCTAACTCCTCCTTGCTAGATGCTAATACTGCTATATAATCCGAAAAACTAAGTATACTAATCTTTTGCCCCTGTATATTTATGGCTACAGTTGTACTGTCTTTAATGATGTTGATCGCGTCTTCGATGTATAGATTAAAAAGTAGCCGTGACAGTGTGCATCCCTGTCTAACTCCCTTCTTAATATTTACTTCACTTCATTGCAGCCCCATCTCTGCTGGAATATGTTCCTCTTTTGATTCCTTTGAGTAGGCCAGAGGCCTTCGTCTTCAAATAAATATGACCAGAGAACGTAGCACAGGTCTCACACGCGCAGCAATTTTTTATCTCATTTTACTACCTTTTACCATAACTGAGACGGCTACCCTTTTGAAATATGTTACATTGTCTGCTATAATTGATTTTTGAAAAAAAAAATTACGATTTTATTCCGGCAGGCACATCCACATGTTCGAAGAAGTCCTTTCAAATCTAATCTAAATGATTGATAAAGTTTGATTTTACATAAGATTCAAGTATGCCTTCCATTGTAATGCTGAAAAAAGTGTATATATGAGCTCGTATTGTAGTTAATGTTCGTGTCATTTTTGTAATTGATTTTTCTATATTCTATAATATGTAAACTCAATTTATCCGTTAAGATTTTATCAAAAATAATACAAATTTGCAAAGACATAGAAATATAAGAGTGACGGGACAAGGGTTAAAGAGGGAAGGGGGCGCTCATGAGTGTAACTTTTTCTTTCTCAATTTAGGAACCATGTTTTCAAATTATATTTTTTTTTTCGTCTAACTATATTTCGACAATGTTGTTTTTATAATTTTCAATTTATAGTGTTAATTAAATTGTCTTTTTTACTGTTCTTTAACCCTGTAGATACTGACAGGCACAAAATGGGAATGTTTGTTTAATAAATATCAGGGTTTTAAAAAAAATCTGCCCGAAATGAAATTATGATGTTAAGCCCATCTGCCCAAAATTACTTTTATATACTATATGTATATTCGTACGCAAAATAAATTTCCGTTTCGTGGGTAATATATGCGTAGTAAGTAAAAATTATTCCAGTCTTAGGGTAGATAATACCAGCTTAAGCATTGGATTTAATATTCTGTTTTTCATACGGTATCTTCTCCTACGCTAGATAATGTTTTTATGTTTCCTTTGCGGAAAACGTAATCATACCATTTGTCACAACTGTTATCAGAAGTTTTGAATAGGACAGGTCTCGTAAATCATGATTACAACTAATTTCATGTTTCCTAATGGGTTTTTATTTCGTCTCATTTATATGTCCTAATAAATATTAATATATTTAGGAAAAATGAGCAAAAATCTGAACGTTTATTTTAATCTTAAGTAGGTATATGATAAATTCGGCTTAAAGGTCAGTCTTCTTGAAAATTCTTTAAAGTAACTTTTAAATTAAATACCTGTTATATATAATGTATGTGCGTGTACATACAGGGTGTCCCAAGAAAACGAGTTTCCTCAATAACTTGTTTACAAGGAGAAAACTACATTTTTATGACAACGCAAAAATTAAAATTTTCGATTGTTAATTACTACTGAATTTGCCGCAGAAATCGTAGAATTTATTAGGTAACTTGTAATACGAGGGCGGTTCAATAAGTACCCGTGTTTGAAGACAGAGGACGTTTCTGAGGGAAATTGGTGTTGTCATTGTGTGCTGCCATCTATCAAACCACGCCAAAACGAATTTCAGACTGATTGATAGGTTAGTTTGGATTTGGCAGCCATTCGACTGAGACGTGTTTCGTTATTTTCGCTAAGATGGAAAAAGAGCAGTATCGTTCGGTAACTCGCTTTTTGTTTTTGGATGGGAAAAAATGCGAGGAGATGAAAACAAAGTTGGATACTGTTTATGG
>NW_020439161.1:642398-649013 GCF_000699045.2 Agrilus planipennis | reverse complement strand
TGACAACGTCATAAGAAAATACTGATGGAATGGTTTCATTTTTCAAAAGAAAATTTTAATTTTATTTGTTTGATAGATATTTTGTATGGATATAGAGGAGGAGGTAAATGGAAATGTATTATTGTATAGCAGCTGTCCACGCGGACGCATCGCTCACTCAAGTAGGAGAGAGACAGATGTCGAACACTGCCGAACGCGGAAGTCGATTGTGCCTCTTTGTCGCACGTTCCGCGCTCTCGCTTGCACTTCAAGCCTTAAACGGAACGCCTCAGAGCGAGGTAATGCCGCATAAGTCATGTTTTTTCGTGCGTGCAGCCGGCACATCGAATTATTAGACGTTGTCACGTCAAAAAAGTAGAAGAAAGTACCTAGGAAGCCAGATAACCTCTAAATGTAACAATCTTGCGTTAATTTTGTGGTAACCAGGATTTATCCCTCTTTTCTGCTTATTTATAGAATGTCCAAGTTAATACATATTGAGATACAGTACTTCTTTCATTTGTCTAACTACTAAACAGAAAGAAATTTTAGAATTTTCTTCATGACTGATACTAAACTAAATGTAGAATGTTTATATGCACGTAGAGGTAAAAACAGCATGTCTTTTTCAAAAGCAAAAATTTAGGTCAGCATTGTCTCTTGATATATCGAAATTCATTCATAGCAGAACGACGAACAGAAACATGTTTCCTATAGACATAGAAAGATATTCTTTGTCTTTTAAACATATTTTCTTTTATTGTACATATGTACATATTTTGTAATATTTATACTTAGTTCGACATCAAAAAACACTCCAAAATCCGTTAATTATGATAATCCAAAACTATTTTAAACCTAAAACCCTTCATAATCCTTAAGGTCCTTGCCCTAAAACATTATGACCTCATCACTCAATATCTCCGTAATGATACAGTATCGCTCAATATCTCACCGCGAAACTATTCGTGACGTAGACTCCACAAAGTTAAAACAGAATAGAATTCCCTTATGATTTCCAAAAAACAAAAGGTTGTTAAAGGTATATGTTTGGAGCACGGCATTGTACGGGTGCGAAACATGGACGGTGGGCGCGGCGGACAAGAAAAGGTTAGAAGCGTTCGAAATGTGGTGTTATAGGCGGATGATGAGGATATCGTGGGTAGAAAAGGTTAGANCATAGACTACCTTTTATCCAGAAAATATAAAGAGAGATAAAAAAAATTGTTTTCATTCCGATAGAGGAAAAATATCTACTGTCATTCTACGCAAACTGTATGTTTAACTCAGAAAAATAGAAACTGATTCTGATAATCCGATCAAGACTTAAAAACAAATTTATCAAATTATTGTGTTTTCGATGATATTTGCAGGTAAAAGCTAGTAAATCATAATTGTGATAAATTCTATGACAGAAAGCCCTAACACTAAAATGACCAGGAACCATTTCGCAAATGTATCCTTTTAAGTCAAGGGGGAAAGTATATTAGGGTTCAACGCCTGCCCCCCCCCTCCCGACACTTTTGTCACATCAAACGCCAAATGCGGTCACGACAATTTGTCTAACTCCCTTCTTAATATTTACTTCACTTCATTGCAGCCCCATCTCTGCTGGAATATGTTCCTCTTTTGATTCCTTTGAGTAGGCCAGAGGCCTTCGTCTTCAAATAAATATGACCAGAGAACGTAGCACAGGTCTCACACGCGCAGCAATTTTTTATCTCATTTTACTACCTTTTACCATAACTGAGACGGCTACCCTTTTGAAATATGTTACATTGTCTGCTATAATTGATTTTTGAAAAAAAAAATTACGATTTTATTCCGGCAGGCACATCCACATGTTCGAAGAAGTCCTTTCAAATCTAATCTAAATGATTGATAAAGTTTGATTTTACATAAGATTCAAGTATGCCTTCCATTGTAATGCTGAAAAAAGTGTATATGAGCTCGTATTGTAGTTAATGTTCGTGTCATTTTTGTAATTGATTTTTCTATATTCTATAATATGTAAACTCAATTTATCCGTTAAGATATTATCAAAAATAATACAAATTTGCAAAGACATAGAAATATAAGAGTGACGGGACAAGGGTTAAAGAGGGAAGGGGGCGCTCATGAGTGTAACTTTTTCTTTCTCAATTTAGGAACCATGTTTTCAAATTATATTTTTTTTTTCGTCTAACTATATTTCGACAATGTTGTTTTTATAATTTTCAATTTATAGTGTTAATTAAATTGTCTTTTTTACTGTTCTTTAACCCTGTAGATACTGACAGGCACAAAATGGGAATGTTTGTTTAATAAATATCAGGGTTTTAAAAAAAATCTGCCCGAAATGAAATTATGATGTTAAGCCCATCTGCCCAAAATTACTTTTATATACTATATGTATATTCGTACGCAAAATAAATTTCCGTTTCGTGGGTAATATATGCGTAGTAAGTAAAAATTATTCCAGTCTTAGGGTAGATAATACCAGCTTAAGCATTGGATTTAATATTCTGTTTTTCATACGGTATCTTCTCCTACGCTAGATAATGTTTTTATGTTTCCTTTGCGGAAAACGTAATCATACCATTTGTCACAACTGTTATCAGAAGTTTTGAATNTAGATTACTGTTCGCAAATAGTTAAGGATGTGGGCTGTTCTAGTTTTAGGGAAATGCGAACTTTAGCTCAGGATAGGAAGAGGTGGAGGTGCGTATCCACCCAGTCTTAGGACTGACGACCTTATGATGATCATGATCATAAGGAAGATCATGATCAGAGGTAAGTCAAGAGGGTGAAACGGTTGAAAATTTTCACCCAGCACTCTAGCAATATAAAATTCCATGTCATCTTCTACATTCCCCAATATATAATAAAGTAGGAAATTATTATTATTAATTTAACTAATTACTTGTTAACTATTATTAAGTCATAATTTACTTGTTTTAAATATTTCATTTTGTAATCACCGAAATGATTTGCTGTAGGCGTCTGACATACGTAGTTATTGAAGTCAATATAAAATTCCATAAAAAATTAGATAAAAATTCAAAAAATAGTACCTACGTTATATGCCATTAAATCCGTCAAAGTTAATGTGATTATTCCCTTTGTGCCAACATATTTTGCAACAAACATCCCACGATTCACTTTGTACGGTGTTTTTCATCAGCAAATTAATTCGCGTTTAATGTGTGCAATGCGCCATCTAGGCAAAGCTTTTTACTGAAGGAAAGGTACGGTGTTGGTATAATAAAAATGGGTATGCTGTAAATGATATTAGTGTTTTTAAAAATCTTGATTTTGTAACTTATTTTTTCTTATAAGAGAAAGAGAACGGCCATTGTAAAACCAGCAAGCATAACAAGAACTAACTGATTCTTAGCGCAGGGTCGTCATTACATGTATTGTAGCTAACCTAACCTAGTCTAACCTGGACAAGGGTTAAAGAGGGAAGGGGGCGCTCATGAGTGTAACTTTTTCTTTCTCAATTTAGGAACCATGTTTTCAAATTATATTTTTTTTTTCGTCTAACTATATTTCGACAATGTTGTTTTTATAATTTTCAATTTATAGTGTTAATTAAATTGTCTTTTTTACTGTTCTTTAACCCTGTAGATACTGACAGGCACAAAATGGGAATGTTTGTTTAATAAATATCAGGGTTTTAAAAAAAATCTGCCCGAAATGAAATTATGATGTTAAGCCCATCTGCCCAAAATTACTTTTATATACTATATGTATATTCGTACGCAAAATAAATTTCCGTTTCGTGGGTAATATATGCGTAGTAAGTAAAAATTATTCCAGTCTTAGGGTAGATAATACCAGCTTAAGCATTGGATTTAATATTCTGTTTTTCATACGGTATCTTCTCCTACGCTAGATAATGTTTTTATGTTTCCTTTGCGGAAAACGTAATCATACCATTTGTCACAACTGTTATCAGAAGTTTTGAATAGGACAGGTCTCGTAAATCATGATTACAACTAATTTCATGTTTCCTAATGGGTTTTTATTTCGTCTCATTTATATGTCCTAATAAATATTAATATATTTAGGAAAAATGAGCAAAAATCTGAACGTTTATTTTAATCTNATAATGCCATATTAAAAGTGACCGAAAAAAGACTAATACCCTTATGATGATGAACTAGGGTGAGTCTCTTTTTGGCTTATTTATTTCTTAACCATATCTTACTTTTTGTAAATTCCACAATCCAGATCTTAAAGCCTTTTTGTGATAACCAAATATTCCCTTAATTTGTTCAAATTGTTTAAATCAGAGCACGATAAGGGATAAATAATTGATTTATTATTAAACCAAGTTCGACATTTCGCCTAGGTTTTTAGTCTTTTTCAAGGATAGGTTTGGGCCTTAATATTGTACATAAGATGAAACGTTACTGGTGTCAGAAAAAAGCACACGCTATAACTATTTACGTACAATATTAGTTTAATAATAAATAAATTTATTTCTTATCGTACTCTGACTTAAACATTGTACAGCTTTTTATTTTGGCAATACAATAAATAATGCACATAATTGTATTAAATCTTCGTACTATTTTCTAAAATATAGGTTTTCTCTCATATCCATAAGTTCTCTCCCTTTCTTATCGACGATCTCCATTAAGAGGACGCGTAACAATTCGCCCCTCTTGGGTATCAGTTTGCTCTGCTATTTTAGGGTGTCACTTCGATTCTGCCCATTAATATGTATACGATTTAATAATAGTTAATTAACATCAATTAGCTCCAGTTACTTCATTAATCAACCAAAACGGCACCCTTCACCTTTTTGATCAGTTATCCACTTCGTTATCTGATAAATCTACACCCTCACACTTTTTCCTTCTCATAATTGTCATAACTCAACTTCTTCACTTTACTATTTTTTTACCTTATTATAAGGTCGTCAGTCCTAAGACTGGTTGGACACGTACCTCCACTCATTCCTATCCTGAACTAATCTTCCCTAAATCCAGAACAACCCACATCCTTAACTATTTGCGAACAGTAATCTAACCTAGGTCTACCTCTATCCCTCCTAACTCCTATTTCTGTTTCTAATATGTCTCTGACTAGACCTTCGTGTCTGAGAAGGTGTCCTAACAACCTATCTAGCCTATTTTTTATTGACTTCCATAGAGTCCTTTGTTCTCTATTCTTTCTAATACCTCTTTATTTCTAACCTTCTCTATCCACGGTATCCTCATCATTCGCCTATAACACCACATTTCGAACGCTTCTAACATTTTCTTTTCCGCCGCGCCCACTGTCCATGTTTCGCACCCGCACAACGCCGTGCTCCAAATATACACCTTTTACAACCTTTTTCGAATTTCTAAATTGATCGTTCGCGAGCATAGAAGTGGCTTCTTTTTGTTGAAGACGACACGACCATGCGTTATCCTCTGACTTATCTGACTTTCTTCTAATTTTTCGTCTCCTATCTTTATATTCGCTCTTTCCCTACTTTTTGTTCCCTTGCATACTAGTATTTTAGTATAAATAAACAAAGGATTAAATATGCATCCTTTTGATACAAAAAGTTCTTGATGCGCCCTTGTAGATGTATAGATTTTTCTATCAGATTTTGATCTATCTTATAATGAAAACATTTTTCAATGTAAGTTAAACTGATCATCAGTTTAAGTTTTTGTCGTCTGTGAATTAGAAAGAGATGAACGTCTGTTTTTTTTTTAGTTACCTACGAAACGCCAACAATAAAATATTGTATTTTATCTACCCACAATGTGCTTTTGTCTTACAAATTTAGTTGTATTTCCTCGGTACCCAAAATTATTTAAAACAAACCTTCGGTTCTTCGAATAATAGTAGCATATTATTAAACGAATATCGTTGCTGATTTTGTTTTGCCGAAATAATTACACCAATTCGAAACTTATTTCCAATTTCATCGAAACAAATGAGGTAATTTATGGACTAGTTGATCAGATTAACCTTGTTTTAATGAAAATGGATGAGCCATTTTCACAGTGTGTACCTGGCAATGAATTTTTAACTCAAACTAAATACGTTTATCTTCACCAGACCTGAATTGAACTAAACTTTTAATTTTTATGAATGTATTTTGTTTTATTTTTCGTGTTTCATTTTGGATATTTCTCGTATATGTTGGGTAACCCTTAATTTTATTCCAAAATATTAATCCAAAACCAACTATAAGAGACCAGTGATTATTTAATTAATTTGTTAGGGTTCCATACGTCCGAATGAATAACGGAACCTTTATAGGATCACTCGTGTGTCTGTCTGCTTGTCTGTCACAGTCAATTTACTCCGAATGTACTGGATTCATTAAGTTGAAATTTAGTACAGATATGAATTTCTCTGATACAAACACGAACGCATAACGTAAATAAATTAATTTTCAGCAACGGGCTGTTTTTTGGGGGGGGGTCAATCATCATGACTGGTAGGACACGTACCTCCACTCCTTCCTCTCATGAGCTAATCTTTGCATTTCCCCAATACTATTGGGTTGTTCGAAAAGTCATTTCGTTTTTTCCCGACAGAGGATTTAATTGTATTCTTTTGCACCCAACTTCACATTTAAGCCGTATAATTTTTATATGCTTTGAGAGCTCATATAGCAAGGCTTGTGTGTGAAAAATTCCA
>NW_020439161.1:637231-642267 GCF_000699045.2 Agrilus planipennis | reverse complement strand
TTTTAGTTTACTTAAATCTTTGTTTGCCATGTTTAGAGGCTATTAATGTATTTAAGAGCGACAGCAATTTGTTACTGGCTGCCAGGTGTAACAAAAAATATGTTTAAAAATAAAAAATGAAATACCTACTTTATTTTTATGCTGAGTACTTTTTTTTTAACCTTTTAGTCGAGAAATACTTTATGTAAAGCCTGAAAAGGTGGCAACCCTAATTGTGACTGTAGAATGAATAAATAGTAGCAATATGGTTGAAATTGAGATATTAGTTCCAGGACTATCTGTTGCTGTTTGTGAAAACATTAAAATAGTAAAAACAAAAAATACAACGTGTAATTATACAATACGTTTTTAGAAAATACCACAAATAGCGCGGTAAACGCCATCTGTATAGTACTATGCTACATTTTAAGATTACGTATGCTTCAACAAGGTCCATTTAAATATATGGATATCTAGTTGCTGAAAACGAATCCCGACGTAGCTATCCTCAACGTGATAGGCACGTTACCATAATCGAATAAAATAATTCGAAGTGGTCTGTATTCTGTCGAAACTGCCAGACACGGATTACGATTTCGATCTTTTTGGATCTCATCAGCGCATCGCAGATAGCTCCGACAGAACACAGACGCGCTGTTAAGACAACAGGTAAAAGTTGGTCTATGTTCTGTCGGAGCTGTTTGCGACGCGCTGATGAGATCCAAACAGATCGAAATCGCGATCCGCGTCTGGCAGTTTCGACAGAATACAGACCACTTCGAATTATTTTATTCTATACAACACGCTACTGAAATGAAACTTCTTGAAACACACAAACATACCGCGATAGGGGTTAAGGAATTGGTTTAATGGTATTATTTGTACACTATAAATTTAAATTTTACACTATACATGCCGGAGTTGACTGTAACGAAGTTGCATTGAAGCGCGCCCACGGCTCAAGCGATCCCCACTACGAACTCGACTACGTGGCCGAGTAGAGGGGCGACATCCGTTACATGATTTCGTTACATACCAACTCGCATGAAACGAACTTACCCTACCGTGCGTAAAGAAGTTTCACTTCAAAAATAAAGAAAGAATGAGAGAAAACATTAGAAACGAGGAAGTATTAGAACGACTAGGAGAAGAGAGAGCGTTATGGGAATCAATAAGAGATACGCGAGATAAGAACGCCTTGTTAAACCTGAAGGACCAGTTAGAGGTATATTAGAAGCAGAAACAGGAATTATGATTAGTAGAGGTAGACAAGTAGACTAGATTATTGTTCCCAGGTTGTTCGAGTTTTAGAGAAGTGCAAAAATTGGCTCAAGACAAAAAAAAATGAAGGTGTGTGCCCGGAAGACCTTAAGGTGATGACGAATAATAGCTTAAAAAAGTGTGTGAATCTCATAGAAATAGACAATGGACTAAGCAATACCCTCATTAAATTGAACACTCTCTATAAAGAGAGAAAAAATAGAGAAAATATTCTTTAGTTATAGATTATAGGAAAATTAATAAAAAGTCTATGGTCTGATGGTCCTTCGTTCGTGCTGTCTTCCTACCGTAACCCTATGATCTCAATCTAACCGCCTCTTTTCCTGTTTGAATACTGTACCCAGGTAGTGAAAATTTATGGTGGAATAATTTCATTTAAAACTCGAGCGTCTTATAATGGCGTAGAAGTACTTAAAAAAAGGAATTGTTCCGATATCACAATTAGACCCCACGACTGTATTAATACATACATATGTCCCTACCCACAGAAAAAAGAACAAAATACGTTCTCAAACATTGACTTTGTTACGTAATTCCACTGGTAAGGATGTCACACTTCTTGGATTCATATTATTCACCTCGGCGAAATTAGCAAAAAAAAGAATTGAAAGGTACATTTGGGACGCCCTCACTTTTCCGTGCATGTATGTATATGACATGTCAAATATGGATAAGTATAACCGTTTCAGACATTTGAACATGGCAAATACGCCCCAATGATCACATACCTGCGAATGGCACTTTTTTAAGATAAAGGACCTTGAAAAGCGAACGATACAAACTTAAAAAGGGTAAAACAAAATTATACAATAGTGTCGAGAAGAGAACCGAATATAGGGATATTCTGTTACATGCCTTCATCAAATGGAGCGGCGGTTTCATATTTTGAAAAACAGGACACATTAGCATCGATAGTCCTGCTATAAAAGCGGGATGGATGTCTACTGCTACTACACGATTAACACTATTGTGACTAGGGTTGCCACCGGTACTTTATTATAAAGTGTTGTACTCTATTTCGACTGTGCGTACGTTATACTTTACAAGACACATAAAGTACCTACGCAAAAATACTTTATTTAAGGCCTTAAGTAAACATCGTAATTTTGTAAGCGATTATTCGAAATTCAGAGTATTTTTACATCAATAATATTGCACAGAAAAATGGCAAGGCATATTTACGGAACAACCTGATTTCCCAAATCTGTTCAAAGTAGTGTCACTTTTGCTGTCCGTTCCGGCCACTTCAGCATTTACAGAAAGAGTATTCTCTGTTATGAACGCAAAGTGGCGGGACGACAGGAATAAAGCTTCATTAAAACTAATTAAAAATGGACTTTTAGTTTACTTAAATCTTTGTTTGCCATGTTTAGAGGCTATTAATGTATTTAAGAGCGACAGCAATTTGTTACTGGCTGCCAGGTGTAACAAAAAATATGTTTTAAAAACAAAAAATAAAATACCTACTTTATTTTTATGCTGAGTACTTTTTTTTTAACCTTTTAGTCGAGAAATACTTTATGTAAAGCCTGAAAAGGTGGCAACCCTAATTGTGACTGTAGAATGAATAAATAGTAGCAATATGGTTGAAATTGAGATATTAGTTGCAGGACTATCTGTTGCTGTTTGTGAAAACATTAAAATAGTAAAAACAAAAAATACAACGTGTAATTATACAATACGTTTTTAGAAAATACCACAAATAGCGCGGTAAACGCCATCTGTATAGTACTATGCTACATTTTAAGATTACGTATGCTTCAACAAGGTCCATTTAAATATATGGATATCTAGTTGCTGAAAACGAATCCCGACGTAGCTATCCTCAACGTGATAGGCACGTTACCATAATCGAATAAAATAATTCGAAGTGGTCTGTATTCTGTCGAAACTGCCAGACACGGATTACGATTTCGATCTTTTTGGATCTCATCAGCGCATCGCAGATAGCTCCGACAGAACACAGACGCGCTGTTAAGACAACAGGTAAAAGTTGGTCTATGTTCTGTCGGAGCTGTTTGCGACGCGCTGATGAGATCCAAACAGATCGAAATCGCGATCCGCGTCTGGCAGTTTCGACAGAATACAGACCACTTCGAATTATTTTATTCTATACAACACGCTACTGAAATGAAACTTCTTGAAACACACAAACATACCGCGATAGGGGTTAAGGAATTGGTTTAATGGTATTATTTGTACACTATAAATTTAAATTTTACACTATACATGCCGGAGTTGACTGTAACGAAGTTGCATTGAAGCGCGCCCACGGCTCAAGCGATCCCCACTACGAACTCGACTACGTGGCCGAGTAGAGGGGCGACATCCGTTACATGATTTCGTTACATACCAACTCGCATGAAACGAACTTACCCTACCGTGCGTAAAGAAGTTTCACTTCAAAAATAAAGAAAGAATGAGAGAAAACATTAGAAACGAGGAAGTATTAGAACGACTAGGAGAAGAGAGAGCGTTATGGGAATCAATAAGAGATACGCGAGATAAGAACGCCTTGTTAAACCTGAAGGACCAGTTAGAGGTATATTAGAAGCAGAAACAGGAATTATGATTAGTAGAGGTAGACAAGTAGACTAGATTATTGTTCCCAGGTTGTTCGAGTTTTAGAGAAGTGCAAAAATTGGCTCAAGACAAAAAAAAATGAAGGTGTGTGCCCGGAAGACCTTAAGGTGATGACGAATAATAGCTTAAAAAAGTGTGTGAATCTCATAGAAATAGACAATGGACTAAGCAATACCCTCATTAAATTGAACACTCTCTATAAAGAGAGAAAACAATCATGCAGACAATAATCTGCCTCTATCCTTTTTTACCTCATTCTTCAGCTGCTGCAAGACTGTGACGCAATTCTAGAAAAAAGACAACTACTGGCTGCACGATCGCTTTGTTCCTCCCACACGTTTCTGCCTCTATTTACTTTATAGCTAGATAGGGAATTCCCAGTCTATTCTATATATCTATGGTGGATCCAAAGAAGAAATGCACTGGATGCCTCTGAAAGGCTAATTAAAGAGTACTAGGAAAAATTACTTTGATGACTAAAACGTTTTATCTTCCTTTAATGCTATTTTTCTTCAAAATGTTGAAACAAACTAATATTGCTGAAAGATGCAATTATTAGAAAGGGTCAGTTTTGTAACCTATGACTCGTTAATAAAAAATATATGCTCGGAAAAATCCTAACCAAACTCAAAAAAAAAATTCTAAATGTTTTTAAATATGCGTTTTTTTCATTTATTATGAATTCATCACCACCCATATCTATCTATCATCCCTTATTAGTAACAGCTAGGTTCTTATCTTAATTAGTTTACCAATAATGCTAATTTCTACGTACAGTGGAATCCGCTTATAATGACATCGAAGGGAAATGACAAACTAAGCGGGCGTCATACAAAGGATAACAACATTCTATTTTGGTTAGCTATTTAGTTTAATAGAGAGAAAAACTACAAATTGTATATATTAATTAACAGAAAAAGAAAAAGAACGAAGAATTGTAATATTAATATACATAAGAAGGGTCAGAAAAATGAGCCAAAATGTTATTATTAATCATTTGGGTCGCTATAGCCGGATATGATTTCTTGAGAATTCGTCATAATAAATTATATGTCATTTTAAACGGAGTCATTATATCCAAAGTTTCCTATGGAGAATTTAACATGAAAACCAAACTTAACACTGCAATTACTTCATATTAAGCGGTTGGTCAATATAGGCGGAGCCATAATAAACGAATTCCACTGTATAAA
>NW_020439161.1:631927-636671 GCF_000699045.2 Agrilus planipennis | reverse complement strand
ATTAATAAATGAATAATATTATATTCAAATACACATCAGAATGAATGAAGAGTTGATGGAGTAATAATAATATTTGTTTTAAAACGAATCGTGTAGATCAATCTGGAAATTATGTCGCGATTTTGTTAAGTTATTGGATTTTAGATTCCTGACCGTTACTATTAAATTATGTAGTTTTTTTCCAGGGTGGCGGTCAAATAATTACACAACTATGTGCTTTTTGTAACGTTTCGGCTTATTCGACAATTTTCAGACTTTTGAAGTGTTACAGCTTGTACACAAATATTAACTTATTTTTAAACATACTTTAATGTTGACCTACTGCATACTACAGTAGAATGTTTAAAAATAAGTTAATTTCGGTGTACAAGCAGTAACACTTCAAAAGTCTGAAAATGGTCGAATAAGCCGAAACGTTACAAAAAGCACATAGTTGTGTAATTATTTGACCGCCACCCTGGAAAAAAACTACATAATTTAATGCAACGGTCAGGAAAATTAAGAGCTAACTTTGCACATAGATACGCATAATTAATAGTTTTGTCGACTTACGTTTCAAGAAGTTTCGATGAAAAGAAACCGGAAGCTGAAGTCGTCACACAGTGTCAGAGAGGATTCAAAAAATAGGTGCGTGTTTTGATAAACTGCTATTTCTTGTATGCATCTACCACAGTAGTCGAAGAGTTACGGTGCAATGAGAACTACCCTCTTATACCGTAGGCCTTATATGTACGCGCGTCGTGGTGGTAAACGTGGACGGGCCGAGACGCCTGCGACGCTCCAGCGTCGACGTAGGCGGCGGACGTATGTTATCAGCCACGACTATTGGACGAAAACTCGGAACAACTACTCTGAAGAACTTCCATCCATTTCCTTTCCCAAAAAGCACGTCATGGGGGTGTAATAAAAAAAAAATATTGTTGGCAATCATCTTAATATACCTACCTGATGAGCTCAAGCGCGTGCGGTAATTGGCCTAATTTGTTCGTCTAATTTTTTTTTATTATTTATGAAAGTGCATCTGTTTTTAAGAGAAACTTAAACTTTTTAACTAGATCTGAGTGGGATTCTTTATTCCTTTATTCCTTTGAAACATCAGTAAGGTGTCTATCGATCCTATCTAAATGGTTATAGGTTAGGTTTTATTTCTATAAAACCAAATGGCTGCCGTAAAATATAAAATGGTGTTAAAGACGGAAAAAATTTTGCGTATACCATATTAAGTATGGCATATCAGAGAGTGGGTCCTTCAAAACCAAGATGATTTAATAACGTTTAATAATCACACAGCTTAAAAGTTGTGTAGGTAGAATCTCTACATATTTATTAGATAGGAACTTAAACAAACCTTTTTACATACACGACGACATCACTTTTTGAAAAATAAGACGTGGTATATACGAAAATAATGTACAAATATCGTCAGCTATCTTTTCATATAAAGAAAATCTAAAAAGTTGTCAATAAAAATTTAAATTATGCAAATGTTTCTAGAGCTAGCTCTAAAAAGCTCAATCCAGGAAAAATTCATTATCGTAGGGTCGTCAGTCCTTAAGACTGGTTGGATACGGATCTCCACTTCTTCCTATCCTGAGCTAATCTTCGCATTTCCTTAAAACTAGAACAACCCATATCCTTATCTATTTGCGAACAGTAATCTAATCTAGGTCTACCTCTACCCCTCCTAACTCCCGTTTCTGCTTCTAATATGTCTCTGACTAGATCTTCATGCCTGAGAAGGTAAGGTGTCCTACCAACCTATCTCGCCAAGTATTTATTGACTTCCGTAGAGTCCTCTGTTCTTCTATACTTTTTAATACCTACTCATTTCTAACTTTCTCTATCCACGGTATCCTCATCATTCGCCGGTAACACCACATTTCGAACGTTTCTAACCTTTTCTTTTCCGCTGCTCCCACCGTCCATGTTTCGCACTCGTGCAGCGCCGCGCTTCAAACATGCACCTTTAACAATCCATTTCGAATTTCTTAATTGATCGTTCGCGAGCATAGAAGTGACTTCTTTTTATTGAAGGCGACTCAACCCTGCGCTATCCTCTGCTTTATATCCTTACTGCTCCTTCCACCTGACTTAAAAATTAAAGACCATAAAAATAACTGGATCGATTTTAAACCAATTTGACTAAGATTTGTGCTTTCAAACGCCCCTAAACAGCATTAAAATCGCGTAGCTCTTTCAGTTACTGTGGTATTATACAAACAGGCACATAGATAAAACGTCAACAAGATTTAGTGCTAATTGAAACTGGTCATCCCCTTCACCCTTTTTTACATGCTCTTGCCATAGAAAATATTAGATAGATATAAAAACATAACAACAAAATTATTGCGCAAAGCATTTATTTGGACTTCATTTATTTAAGAACTTTTCTGTGGAACTGCTGAAAACTTTATAGTTCTAGTCGGACTGCTTACTAGAAAACACAAAGCACAGCTAACGAATTTAGACGCGAAGTTCCGAAAATGACCTGTTTTGAATCAATTGAACTGTTGAAAGCTTCGGCAGGAGCCTCGTCTACACTTTGTAGGAATCCCCTAACATCTAGACCATTCATTTATAAGATTAACCGGTTTAGCAGATGAATTAATTATGGACTACTTTTATCGCTCGTTTGAGGAAATTTTCTTTTCTTAATTGTTTGAATTTTAAATAATTTTAACTGTTAATATTAACAACACACTGCAGGTTTCAAAAGACAAACATTTTTCTGTTTTTTTTTTAATTTATTGATTACTCGTTTGAAACCTGAACTATCGAAAGAAACAAGGAAGCATGAAAAATTAATATAATAATTATTTTAGTTTTGATATTTCAAAAAACTGTACCACAAGAATTAAAAGGAAAAGGTAAAAAAAAGAACGTAAAGCCCATTTATATCCTTGTGTTACAATACCATATAAGTACAAATAAAATGGAAATGCAGTGGTGCAAATAATTTCGAAATTTTCTAGATGTACAGGGTGTCTCATGAACAAGACACCGTTACATCAAAAAAAAAAAATTAAGAAGGTTTAGATCATATTGTAGCAAAACTGCAAAATTGTCAAATTTATTAGATATTTATGTGTTTTTACGATCTAATTACTAAAATGGCATATACTTCAGTGTATCTATCTCATACCCTACCCTGAAGTAGCTACTTGTAAAAAATCGCCCTTTGGGGACCGTTTTGTGCTAATCTAAGTGCCACATCAATTGAATTCTCTGAATCTTCGGTCGAACGCGTCGGATTGTCCTTTATATGCATTATTGAGCTGTACCACACGAAAGAGTTCTGTGCACCACTTTGAAAGCCCGAACCGGTCCCCTAATATACAGTTTTGTTGGCAAAAACCAGCGAATTTAAAAAAATCAGTGAGCTGTATTCAACCCATCAGCTAATTTATGTGTTTCTATTTCTCTTAGGTGTTGATAAACGTAGAATGTATTAATTTGAAAACAATACAAAGTAGAATATGTTATTATGTTATTTAAATGTTGGTTGTCAGGTTGGAACCAACTAAACCTTCAGGTCAAGGAAGCTTTTAGGTTTGATTTAGAACTCTTAGTAGTTAATGTTGGTTTTAATTTTCAGGTTCCAGGATTATTAAACAGGTTAATATTAATACTCCACACCTAAGGTTTTATTATGGTATACCAATCTTAAAATACATTTTTTGAGTTTACAACAATTTGCACATTGAGATGTTTTACCTTGACTATAAAGTTGGGAAAAAGAAAGGTACAATACTTTTTTCTACCTAATTAGTATAGGAAAGTTGCTAAAAAATGTTCGTCTACATGATTTTGCTTAAAAAAAAGGTAGATAGAATTAAAAGTCGTTTCTACCCTATCTTAGCATTTTTCCAATTTGTGTATTTCCTTCAAATAAAGTTTTTATCACTTTAAATACGATTTTCGTCTCAGGGTCACAAATTTACATATTACGTGTGAATTTCATGATTCGATATCATTTCGTTTAGAAGTTAGAATCTTCTGATAGACCGGCGGATGGTGTTACCACAACAATTGGATTCTTTTGAACTCTTCGAACATTGAACCCCAAAAATGGGCATCTTTCTGTATTATTTAACTAGATAGGCGAACATCTCCTTTCGCTGGCTTGTTGATCAACAGATGTAGGTATATAATTTTTTACTAATTTACATGCAAAAATCTGGTCTAGTCGTAACTTCTCCAAAAAATGGCGATCCTTCAGCTAATTCGCCTGGACTATTTCGGTAAGAAGCTGAATACGTTTATGAATTTTAGATACAATTATAGGTAATTCGTAGTATTCCTATCCTTAAATTCCTGTACACAAACTGAACTGATTGATTTGAAAACAAAGTAATGTATTCTTAATCACGATCAGTTACATACATCCATAGATTCGAGGCTAGCTTACATTTTACAGAGCTGCGCAATTTGTAGATATTGTTAAGCACAAAAAAAAAGTGCTAGATTATGGTACACGTAAAGATAGACTCCACTCAGGACTATTCGGGTTCCATTCCAGGTTAATATAGATTTTTTTTATTTTATGTATTTTTTATCTACTAATATAACTATATGACAAATAGTTTTTTGGCAAATCAACTCGTGTTGTAATTGACTTAAGCATTTTCTTTATTTAAGTTTTATTTTTGTGAAACAGAATATCAACATTTAAATTTCGCGCGTGAAATCCAGTGGTGGCGACTGTGGGAGTAGTTACCTATGTCATTAAGGTAACAACTCCCAC
>NW_020439161.1:622376-630128 GCF_000699045.2 Agrilus planipennis | reverse complement strand
TGTACAGTTCTAGCCGATTTCCTAAGACCGCCGATCGAGAGCTCTGCTTGTTTAAGCTTGTTCCAACTATGAAATATTATTCTGAAAATTTTGAATTTTTTACCCACTACACGCTACCTCAAATTAATGAGGGAACTTCCAACTATTTCTGTCTTGCTCACGCCTAGTGTGTATTCTTTCTATCTTCGCGCAGATTTCTTCAAGGTCACAATTCTAACAAATTGAAATAGACTGTAGACACAAACACCCCCTACTCTTTCTGGACACCTTGTATATGTACAATTATCAAGGAAATTGCTGGTATATCAAGACTTTACTTAAAATCTGAAGTCCATCCTACTACAGAATAAGGGATTATCTCCAGCTAAACCTCACAATTATCAGTTTAGTACATAAGTAAAAGAAGCAACTTCGGTTAAGTATTATGTTGTGAAATTCTGTATTAGACTGCCAAGTGAGAGGCAATTTTATTAAAACTCCGTATGTACGCAAGTGATCACAACGAATGAAGGTGGTAACTTTTTCAATTTTAAACTTTCTGAACGGCGCCGGTGGCGGCGTGAAGCTTCGCAGCTCTTTGCAAAGGGATGTAATCAAGTAAATAGTCAGCACGCTGTTTATGCACGTCTTGGGATGCAACCAACTAATACAAACAAAAATCACGCCGTCACGTTAATAACTTAAACTGGTAATTGGTTGCGTATAACGCCCATGAAGTCAACACAGATCCACGGAGAATTTTTAACGGCTTAATTTCTTCCCTTGGGATTCATCTTTTACATTTAGAACTCAGCTCTCATTAATAAAACTTTGCAGAAGTGAGTTTAACAAGAAGAGAAACAATTACGCAGTTTAGAACAATATTTCAACTTTTTATTATAAAGACTAACAGTTGACGAAAGAAATCTGATTATGTCACTGACGATGGAGGACCTAAAGGGTGAAAAGGCCAGAGAATGTTCGTTTTCCTAACTAAAATTTAAAAAAATGGACAATGGGAAACTTGAAACAAGTTTTTAACTTCTAGTATTGCAAAAATAAATTAAAGAATCATCATCACAGACCGAAAAGATTGTTGGGTACTCCCCAATCCTCGCATTTCTCGAAAGCTATTATTTATAACATCTCATACCCTTTAATCTCCTAGTTTCTCTTGACCTTGGTTAGTTTCGATTCTTGCTCTGTAGCATTTTATTTTTTTTCATTAATTGTATTCTATTTTAATATCATCATACTCTCCGTCAGTGCTGGTCCTAGAATCTGATTAGGATAGATTGTGTTTCAGCGTCCACTCTCACTTTACATAAATTATACTTTAGCTTTATGTTAGATAAATAATAATTATCAATTTTTAGCGTCCGTTGCTACCTGGCGCTTAGAGCGACCGCCCCTCTCCTGGGTCGGCGCTGCACTCTGGCCTATTTCTTCTTTTTTCCCTTTGTACCTTCGCTGTCCAAGGGCGTTTGACTTGTCTGTTGTGATTCCCACAACATAAAAAGTCCAAACCATCCTAGCTGCTTTACTGCTACAGAGTGATACACGAAGTTTTCAAAAAGTGTGTTCTAAAGGTTTTAAGCAAAAAAAGTTCATGACAAATTGTAAATTTTACGTTCATGAAGCTCAATTTACTAGAGACTGAGTAAATAATTCGCACAATTCGCACCTTTGACCTGATCTGAAACCAAATAGTACCGTTGACAGCAGCTTTCAGCACCGTTTTAGTGTTATACTTCATTTACTTTCTCTAGCGAAGTGCCTCTTCCAATGTCTTGGATGCGCGCTGGCAAAATCTTAGGTAGGGAGAAAAAAGCTCATTACACTCTCGACTCTTGTTCATTAAACATACTTTTTCATACAGAACTTGCCAAAAGTTTTGTTCAATCATGAATAGTAGTGCGAGTCGAAAACAAGCGTTAAAGCCTTTAATATGTCTTCAAATATAAATAAACATCTNTAATATAACTATATGACAAATAGTTTTTTGGCAAATCAACTCGTGTTGTAATTGACTTAAGCATTTTCTTTATTTAAGTTTTATTTTTGTGAAACAGAATATCAACATTTAAATTTCGCGCGTGAAATCCAGTGGTGGCGACTGTGGGAGTAGTTACCTATGTCATGAAGGTTTATGAGCACGCGAGTGATTACCTGATAACGACAGAACTTCTCGTATAAACGCAACATGACACAATAATATAAAGATTCTATACAGTAGGATCACTTCTCAGTTACGCCCATACATCCCTCTCCAGCAGACGTTTCACCACTTCACCCACAAGTTCCCCGCTAAGCAGGAGCTGGGTTGTATAGAGTGTCACAGTGAAGCTACAGTACAAATACATTTTGTATCTAAACACTTCGGTAAAGCTGTTAAACCGTTCTCGTATGGCAGTTCAGCGCACATAAAGTTAATTTATGATGGCTTACAAAAAGTCAAAGGAGTGAACCTACTGTATAGAATCTTTATGCTGTGGTAGCACTGCAACTTCACAATTTTCGCCGATCAACCTAGCAATATAGTAATATCCACCAATTACGTATTGGCAGACGAATATTCATGAAATTTATTAAGTGATATTTTGTTCAATCGATCAAAAGTTAAACGTAATCATTAATACTAAGATGATTAATAGGTATTTAAATATCAACTATGATAAAGTTGTTTTATTTTTCTTGATAAAACGCCCACTTTAATATTTTTAATAACCAGTTGTTATTCTCGTTTATTCTCTTATTAAAATATTTGTCATAAAATACACTTAATATGCGTATATAGGTAATTATAAATTTCGATTGATTAATCAGAATGTTTTTCCTAAGTGTGAGTAACTTATTTATATGTAAAAAATCGGATTCACAAAAACTATCGCAGCAAATGTCAACGTTCTCACATAAGGTTTCACAATTACCTACCATAAATATTCAATTAACCCCTTCTAACTTTTACGGCTTATAAATTGTTTTACGCGTGTAATAATATCTGTAACGTTTTAGCTTTTAGTAATTTTTAAGCGAAGTCGATAATATCGATAGGGCACCGTTATCAACCATAAAATATACTTAATGAATCCAGGGTGAAGATTTCTGTTTACATAATGATTACTCTGTTCAAACAAAGTCATTTATTTGTCTTGAACTGTCTCGTGTTTATTAAAATATTTCTATCTAGCTTGACAATGATTTTTAATTAGGTATGTAAAATTGCCTGATAGAAAACCCTTTATTAGAAACAACAACCTATTATTCTTTCTGAAAATATAGACGTCTGTGATACGTATTTTAATGTTATAGTGGTGCATTTATTTCGATTTCCTTTTTTTTTTATATGAAACTTATTTAGCCTGGTTAGAAGATTTTTAACGCTAATTTTGATTGAGAGGTAACTAAAACCGCGATTTTCCAACAACGTAATTGAAAACTATTTCTTTTATTTTGTGCAAGAAAAGTAATTGTAGCTAATCGGAAGTTAATATTCTTTCAATTTGTGATATTTAAGTACTTAATCAAGATATCTGATGTTCTACGGCATTCATCGAAAAACTAATCCTCAAAAATGTAATGCAAGTCGTCGACTTCTTCTGTAAATGTACAAAACTCCTATAGTTAGAACGATCAAAATTGGCGAAAATACGCAATAAATTATCTAAGAGAATTGACGTATCTTCTTTCTTGTTTCCACTTGGAACTGCAGTCATTTGCAGCTGTTAGAGGTTGCTTAAGTACACAAAAGATTAGGGCCGTAAATTTCTGAAAAAGTTGAATTTTCTTTAAAATCCGATGCTAGCAACATGCTTAAATTCTGCTATCTGTATCTTCTTTCCTTTTTCTTTACTAGTGTCCGCTGCAATTCCTACCTGACATCTCTTTTCTATCTTTACGACACTCCCTACAACGTCTGTTGTATCAGTAGGCGTTCTGTCAGCAACCTCTCTAGTCTGTAGTTAATAAGTTGAAAGAAGAAAGGAAATGCGACAGTTTTATTGCCGACTATGCCAATTTTAAACGTCTCAACTATAGTTTTGAAAAATAACTGACCGTATAAGTAAGTCACAATATTCACCGAGTATAGTCATTACACATTTCCCTTTTCGTAGTGGCGTAGCGTGAATTTATACCACCCGGGACGAAGCCTGAAATTGCCACTCTTCCTATTTTGACAATTATGTAAGATCTTCTACTTAAATGGGAGAGGATTGCAGTTAAAAGCTGTAAAATGAACTTATATTTTTAGTTTAGTCCTTGAAGAGATAAGTTGCGTTTATTATTATCGAAAATTGAAAATACATGAGCTTATTTAGAAATAGCCATACTTGTAGCAAGAGGATTTTGAGGATTCATCTGAAGATTTATAAAGATTTGGGTTCTTCAAATAAATTATAAATGATCTCCAGTATCTTTATTGTTGTATTCTTTGCAATGAGTTTTAATAACTCAAGATTCTGCATTATTTTGTTGATGGCATTTATGAATTTTACCATAATTTATGTAGTGCGTACACATAGGCGAATTATAACTTAAACTTTGCGTTTCAATTTATTTTTGTAATCTAAGTTGTTTTTTTATTTCAGATAACTGGTCGATTTATCATGACTAATATATATATATACAAGCTTTTGAGATATATAAAGAATGAAAGTTATATGAAGTTTAAAATAGGGTTTTACAAAAGATTCCTCAGACATATGAAAGTAAATTTTATATTGTCTAGTAATGGATAATCCAGAACTTCAGAACTAATTAGAATTACTAAACGTAATATGTTTAGAGAACCCTTGAACAGTGGCTGGTTAATCCTTTGGAGGTCTCTAATCAACTAAAATCTGCCGAAACTCCTTTCCTAAGTAATCTTCCAATTTGTTTATCTACCAGTTACGAAGGAAAAATAATGAAACGTCTTAAATAAACTTTTTCGTTAGCTGATAATTATAATTATTTTTCATATTTGTATGAGTACGATTAAATAAATATTTGACTGTTTCATTTAGAGCATTTCATTTAACTGAATAATGCGCGATATTCTCGGGGACGAAATCGTTATTCAAAGTTCCACCAATATCTACGGATATTTTTCTCATGGAACTAAAAGTAAGCTGACACTTAGTATGGTAGCTTGGTAACTATTAAATTTCCTAACTAATACAAATTCATGTTAATTAAAAATTTCGATTAAAGATAGGCCTAAACCACAATTCCGTCTTTTAATTAGCCGTTTTCATAGCCAGGTGAAATTATCATTACAAGCATATACCACCGCGAAATCATAGATACGTAGAACATTATCATATAACAGACACTCAAAATAGTCAGGAGAGTATTGTTTAAATCAAAAAATTCCGGATGTCTCCTGCGCAAAAAAGGAGAGCGAGCGTCGAAATGGCAATTTTCAGATTATCAGTTGCTACTAACAGGTTAGTAAAACTTGTTAAATTGATTCCTTTTGGATATATCCACCAGGGGTCACACGTAGTGCGTGGCGTGACGCGTACCGTTACATTTTTCGGTTTTATAAAAAAGCTTCTCTTTAGTAAGACTTGATAATTGGTTTTCCCTTAACATAATTTCTGCAGTTAAACCATGCGACCTTAATATAAGTATAATAAAGACAAAAATGTAACAAACATAAGTAACATAATTCTGTTTTTAAAAATAAAATTCATAAAACAAAAGGTTTATGGAATTAATAAAAATACAGGAAGAGTCAAATTAATGAAAATATCTTCAGTAGGTACCTTATCGGTACTATTAGCATTGTCAAGTCACATAAAATTAATTTTTGCATAAACGATAACATAAATCTAACAGAGACAATTAAGTCATTCTAGTCGCGCGCTCAATGATAGATTGTTGCCTTTGGTTGAAGATACAGGGTGTCCAGAATGTACAGAGGGTGTTTGTAAATTCAATAAAAAAAGACCTTTTTTATTAAATTTTAGACAAAGTTTTGGAAAATTAAGTGTAAAAAATGATGTTTTAGAAAATACTACAAATGGAACAGTAAACGCCAATCTTAGCACGATGCTACAGTTTAGGATTACGTATGCTCCAACAAGGACCACTCGTGTGGATATCTACTTGCTGAAACAAATCCCGGCGTAGCCAATCTCAACGTGATAGGCACGTTACCGTAATCGAATAAAATAATTCGAAGTGGTCTGTATTCTGTCGAAACTGCCAGACGCGGATCGCGATTTCGATCTTTTTGGATCTCATCAGCGCGTCGCAGGCAACTCCGACAGAACATAGACCAACTTCTACCTGCTGTATTAACAGTGCGTTTTAGAAAATACTACAAATGGCGCAGTAAACGCCATCTGTAGCACGATGCTACATTTTGATGATGTTGTCCAAATGTTGACCCTTGCGCTGCTGGCACTTCTCCAACCGAAGACGCGTCTTCATATCTCTCTGGAAACGGCGACAATTTCGGTGCGAATATTGTGCTTCATTTGCTGTAGAGATTGTTTGCACATATCTTTTCTTAATCAGGAGGTGTGAGATAGGAGCTTCTCACTTTTCCGGAAAAAGTTAATTGACAAGCCCAAGAGATTGGTTTGAGGTGTGGCAAGTGGCCCCATCTTGTTGAAATCATCTTTCCACATTAAAACCGCCAAACTCTTGCATTTGTGGAACCAAAAAGTTTCTTAACTTGTCACAATACCGGTCACTGTTTAGCGTTAATGTTTGCCCTCGCCGGTCTTCAAAGAAAGAAGGCCCAATGATGTCTTCACCAGACATGGCAGCCCACACAATTACTTTTGGACTATGTAGTGGTTGTTCATGTTTATGTCTTCGATTTTCTTTGGCCCAGTATCGACAGTTCTGTTTGTTTACGTGACCATTTAAATGAAAGTTCGCTTCATCCCTAAACAGAATGTTTTCAAACGTTCGAAAGCGTTGAAGCATTTCATTTGCAAAATTTAGTCGGAGAGGATAATCGGTAACGTTCAGTTTTTGAACTATCTCAATCTTGTAGGCTGTAAGATGTAAATCTTGCTTCAGAATCTTCTGTAAGGACGATTTTTTAATGTCAAGTTCTTGACTGCGTTTGCGAACTGATTGAGACGGATTTTCACTCGCTGACACTCTCGTTTCTTGAATCGTTTGTTGGGTTCGAACAGAGCGCGAGCGACCTGGATTGTAAATTTTTGCAATCGAACCGGTGTTCTCGAACATTCGAATCCATTTTCTTATGGTATCGTCCTTCGGTGAATTCCGTATATTGAATTTTGCCCGATATAATCGTTGAGTTATGATCATTGGACCACCGTTGCTATAATAAGCGAGTACGCAAAAAGCACGATGGTCTTTCGGGTACACTTCCATGGTCATTAAATCTTCAAAAGGTAGTGAAACAACCCATCAATACTGCACCCCTCCGAATCACACAGTTACAAGGGCAACGTACTGTTCGTTTCAAGAAGTTAGAGATATGCCTCTTCCCTTTATTAGGATGCACCATAGCATAATTCCAAATTCAATCATATTTGTCTGCGGAGCCCATTTTTCCATCGATCATCGAGCGAGAACTAGACAAAAGTGTACAGTAACATTTGCAAAATTATTTAAACTGCCCCGTTAAAATTTAAGAATATGCTTTATTTAAAAGCATATTTAGCCAAAAATAATAACAAGTGAATTAACTTAACGCTCTACACACCTATAAAACTTTTGCTTTGTTTTCTATTGTTAATTTATATACATTTTTGTTTTAAGAAATTGCTAAACATTTTCGTCTAGTACTGTACAGTTCTA
>NW_020439161.1:607551-619912 GCF_000699045.2 Agrilus planipennis | reverse complement strand
ATACAGGGTGATTCACGAAGTTTTCCCGTCACTCAAGGAGTGTATTGTAGAGGTCATTTTAAGCAAAAAAATTTCATATTATAATGGGTCCGATTCTCAAAAATAAGCTAGTTTGGTTTGATCTGAATCCAAATGGTACTGTTGACAACATTCAGCACATTTTTAGTGTCAATTAAGAGTTGCGGAATAATTGACAACCATTTGATAGGATCATTTATTTTTGTACCTACATTTTGCAGAGGAAGAACTGCTGCATCTTAATCATCACTACCCTGGGCGTTGGATAGGTCGCAGTGGACCAATTCACTGGCCCGATAGGTCTCTGGGCTTGGCGACGCAAAAACGCACGACTAAATGCATTCAAATGGGTGGCGGACATTTAAAAACTTATTATGAAATGTAGTGTAATTGACGTTGTAATTGTGTTGTAATTATCTATTTTGTAAATTAAACTGAGTTTAAATATTTTCGAAAATAAAAACGTAAAATTTATAATTCGTCATAACTCGCTTATTTTTGAGAATCGGACCCTTGTTTACATGAAATTTTTTACTTCAAATGACCTCCAGAAAACACCTCTTGAGAGGCGGGAATCACCCTGTATATTTTGTCAATAACAGTCTTTACATTTACTTCTTCTTTATTTAATTAATCTCTTTTTCTACCTTTTCTAGTTATTCCTTTAATTCTTCTGTAAAGCTCCATGCCGTTTAACGTTTGCTTTGCAGTTTCCGTTTTAAGTATACATTTATATATTTTTACATTAATTTCTCTAGATATTTCATTGTTTTTTAAAAAACTTTTCATCTTATTATAAAGTTTTGTATTACATCTTCCTGTTTCATGTATCTCTTTCATTAATCTTTGCTCATTACGAGTACTTTACATTCATCATAGGAAATGTTAATTAAATAAAATAATAAGTAATATTTTCGCATAAACAATGCTTCCGAGTGATTCTCTTAACAAGAACTTTCTCTGAAAGATTCTCAACAAGTAACTATATGTATCTACTGTGAATCTGATTGTGAGTAACATCAATATGTACTATACAACATCTAGACAACGATAAACATATTGTATCTAAATGAACACTTCAAATGCAGAAGCATTTCAATTTCGATTTTGAGTGTGAAAAGTACAACAATTCCTAGTAATGAAATTGGCACAGTAAATATGACAGGATATAAAGTTGTCACATTTAAATAAAACATACAGATATCGAAGAGATTCCGATAATAATTTATAAGTTGTTGGTTTTTATTCGCATGTTTGTCTTCATTATTATGATCTTCATACATAGTCGAAGAAATAAAGCATTGAACCTTTAAATTTTTGTGCCGTAAATTGGATCGAGATGCGGTTTTCAGCATTCGATTAGTAATACCGTCTAGGTACAAACTTTGTGAACACTTAGCTTCAAAACTGCATCAATACTTAAGCAGTAGATGACTTGATATTCGTGCCCAGCGATCCACTAAACCCCAGGGTAAATAATTTCAATTGATTTTTAATGAATTAAAAACATAACTCTTGGAGACGACATGTATGACAGTGGCCCTGAGCCCCAGGTTCATGGTAGGCAGTCGCCGATATATTCGTGTTCAGTGACCCTCAAAACACCGGAGTAACAAAATTGGATTTATAACTATAGTTATTGACTGATTTTTTTTAACAATACACTTTAAGAGACGGGGAAAGTCCCAGAAGATTATAAACGGAACGTAGTAGTAACCATACCTAAAAATATAGGCATGGATAGGTGCGAGATATTTAGAACAATTAGCTTAACTTCCTATGCGTCAAAAATCAACTACAATTGTACAGAGGAGGACGGAAAAAAGGTCGGAAGAAGAACGCGAGAGTCTATTCTAGATTTATGGGTAACAATAGAGAAAACGATAGAAAAAGGTAAGGGTGTGTACATAAGATGGTAAATTTAGAAAAGGTTTTTGACAATGTTAAATAAGACAAGATGTTAAATATACTTAAAAATGTAGGGATGAGTTACAAAGATAGAAGAGTGATACTTAGTTTGTATAAAGAGCAACAGGCAGTTATAGAACTGGGTCTGCAACATTGTCAGAGAAGGTTAGAAATGAAGAGGTATTAGAAAGAATAGGAAAACAGAGGACTCTATGGAAGTCAATAATAATAATCTATCCGACTTACTACACAATAATTCGAAGGTTTGACCTATATTTGTGTTTTAAAACTGCCTATTTTCCTCAGAAGGGGTCTTTCCGTCTTATCTAGCTTTACCATGACGCCTTCTGTTCTCATACTGTTTCTGATAACTCTTCGTTCTTATCTTTTTAAATCCTAGGTACTTCCATCATCAGTCGATAACAACACATCTCAAAAGGCTTCTGACTTTTGCCCATCGTCCACGTTGTATAATCGTACAGATCCGTGCTCCAAACATATACTTTTTTAGGCAATGTCATATGTAGGAACGGTTGAACGGGCTGTATTTTTTTTTGTTTTATGTTTTCGTGGAAGAGGGGAAATCTTCAAGAGAACGGACGGTAAATATCTATTCACTTTATGTAAAGAAATAGCTTTACAGTCGAACTGAATAAAAAGTGTGGTTACGAGCTCTAGGGTAGAGCCCAAATTACCTCAATTATGCGAAACTGATTTACTTGCTGATCTGGCAAATTTCATAAACGAGCGTCTGCATTTTCGGGGATTCGTAAAGCCTGTAGATGTTTGCTCATTATGCAAAATGGATGAAGAATCGTTGTATCAAATATACAACGCTGGTATGTAGATTCTAAAGGCATAGTGTTTTGTTACAAATTCTTGAAGGCTCAGCTTCTTGAAATCAACACGCATAACGTTTCTGCATTTACACCAAAACTGCGCTGTTTGGAAACATTAAACATAGAAACGAAAATACGCGAACCAGAATTGAGTCGGTGTTCTCCCAAATGCTAAGCAGTGCTCTAAGATAACATCACACCAATGGTTCTAAACGTCAGTTTCTTGGTTTGTATCACGAAATATGTTTTTACCCTCTAACAATCTTAAAATAGAATCCATTAATTAATAAGCACAACGATCCACTACTAAAAGTTTCCGCTAATGTTCTTTACCTCACATAACGTGCTTTCTTTAGATAATCGTAATACTTGTAAATTCTCATCTGGAAAACGTGTGGAAACTGAAAATAAGTGCGAAATACGCACAAGGCAGATAATCTTACAATAACATATTTTATTTCTGATAATATAGTTGTAGGAAAAACACATTTCATTTAATTTCAAATGAGTTTGTAACAATAATCGGAAAACAACTACTGTCTTTCTCGTTAAATTTCCTTTATTATATTTTCATATTTTTCGTATTTCAGTATGAAATTTTCATTAGGCACCTGTATATCGACCTCGGTCGATTTATTTCGAATTAGCAAATGGAATTTGTGTATGGATTGTTGTTCAGTTGTTTAAAACTGTGTCAAGAACATGTCATGACCTATAAACAAGTTTTAATTACTAAAACAAAGAGGCACTAGGATGATGAAGTACAAAAATAGATTCGAATAATGTCTGTTTTTTTTCTGAGATTGCTGGTCAAATAAATAATAAAATTATTTTCTATTATCAAAGTTGGTACTTGTTTCTCGATTGTTCTCGTCTTTGCAAATATTAAGAAAGTTACAAGATATGTATGTATACAAGCATTCTCGTTAAGGTACAACTTTCCGATCGTGGTTGAAGAAAGTATTAGTCTTCCTTCGTTGCCTGATGCATCGTCAATTAACCCCGAATACAGAACCTTGTCAATCGACTAAAGCCGTAAAAAAAACAAATTCACAATGATTATAGAAGACCCTAATCATAAATACAGTGAAAATTGCCTAACTCAAACCACTAAATTTTCATTTCGAAGACAACGTTTTTACGTATAGTTATTACTGAACTCTATTAACCCTTACTTTCAATCTCAGGCAATAATATTAAACAATTTACTACTACTGCAACATTATGATTCTAACCTACCCGTTTTTCTGAAGTGAAACTTATTTATCGACGGTAGAAAGGAAAACAGAAAAGTGTGTAACGTCACGCGTCACGCGCCACGTGTGACCCCTAGTGGCTATGTCCAGAAGGAGTTACTTTAACAGGCTTCAGAAGCTAACCTGTTAGTACCAACCGATAAACTGAAAATTTCCATTTCGAGAAATTGTCAGCAAATCGCGCCTACCCTGTATATTATATGTATTGCATATGCGTTTATGTTTGTTTGTTTTGATAATTCCTCTGTGCAGTTTTGTATGGTGCAAGCATAAAAGTTTTTAACAAAGCTAAACCAATATTTCGCATTCGTCTGCTCCAAATAAAGCAGTAGTTTTCTGGTGTTTAATAATTAGTTAATGCAACAGTTTAAGCCAACTTTTTTTAAAAAATACTACTATACTGTACAATCTAAAGAAAATTTATGTATTATCTATTGGTTTGAGTTAAATACTCGAGCCATTCATTACTGCTTCAGCTAATTTTTCCGAAGATATAATTAATAGAAATTCCAATTCACATTCGAATATCAAGTTAGAGAAATGGAGAAATTGGAGGTAAATGTAAAATGATATATATATATATATATATCAAGAGAACAAAAAAGTAATCGAGTTAGAAAAGATTTTAGTCACCTGATATACTATGTACCTCGGTGTGATTTGGTGATTTTTAATTTTTGTTAAATGTTTTATATGATGGCTGATTGACTTCGAATTCCTTAGTCGTAAACAGCAGCGTCAGTGAATTGACTTCTTCGATCCAATTGTCCATCTTTTTCGAAACATTAGACGAAAACTTGCGTAAATTGACCTTGACCTCCAAACTTCGAGTTTGTTATTTAGTGCCTCATTGTTCCTATTCAATTAATTAGGTATCAATTAAACATTATGCATCAAGAAGCGCGTTGCTTTGATTGATTTAGTATTACTTGACTTGAAATTAAATTAGGAACGAGTGAGTTACATGATTTTGAAATTTCCTATTAATTCTTTCGATTAAAACATAAAGAGGGTCAATACAATTATTTATTTAAAACCATAATTGAACCTCGAAAGTATCCACAAATCAGTCAAACGATTAAATTCTGATGCCAGATTTGCTGCTGATTTTATTCCTTCGGTCTCGAACATTGTTTACTGTTTGAAGAAGCAGAAAATTGCAAGTATTATTTGAAAAGATATCTTATGTCATGGTACGACAATTCCAAAGTCACGCAAAGTGCTTTTTCTCTATGTGACTGAAATAGGTAATGCATTTGGCTCATTTAAAAATAAAATCTGAAGGAGGAAGAAGAAAGGTTTATAATATATATTCATACGTATGTAGAAATGCAGCATTTTGTTACGTTCCTTGAATTGAAATGAGAAGGTTAACGAATTTTGTTTATATTTACATCAGAGGTACCTATATTCAATTAAAGGAAGCTACTGGTTAATATTATTTGTTAACAGAAGGTCGTTTTCATAAGTGCTTACTTCATCCATCATCATAAGGTTGTCAGTCGCACCTTCGCTCTTTCCTATCCTGTACTAATCTTCGCATTTCCCTAAAACTAAAACATTCCACATTCTTCACTATTTGTGAACAGCAATTTAATCTAGGTTTATCTGTACTCTTCTTAACTGCTGTTACTGATTTTACTATCTTCTAATATGTCACTGACCAGCCTTTCATGCCTGAGAAGGTGTCCTACTAACTTATCTCGCCTATTTCTTATTGACTTCCATAGAGTCCTCTGTTCTCCTTCACTTCTAATCTTCTCTCTCCACGGTATTCTCATCATTCGTCTGCAACAACACACATTTCGAACGCTTCTAACTTTTTCTTTTCCACCGCGCCCACTGTCTATGTTTCGCACCCATACAGCGCCAGGCTCCAAACAACTTTAAAAATCTTTTTAGAATTACTAAATTAACACCGTTCTCGAGCATAGAAGTGACTTCTTTCCGTTGAAGATGACTCGATCCTGAGTTATCTGTTTTAAATCTCTACTGCTCCTTTATCCGACTTCCTAGACACCGAAAATCAGGCACTTCTTTTAATTATTCGTCTTCTACCTTTATATTCGCTCTTTTTTTACTTTTTCTTCCCTTGCATATCAGTATTTTTCTTTTGCATATCCGAAAATTCACCCTTGTTGACCAAAACGTACTTGACAGCTAATCCGGCCCTGCTAAATTGCAGGTATCTATTGTTTATTATTTGTTAGATTAGTATAGTAGTTATCTCTGTTCTTTTAATGTTTTCACACCTACAATCCATCGATGTAGCAATTCTTAAAGCAATTCGTTGCACTACACCTACTGTTAGTAAATCACACACAGGGCCGGCTTCGAATTGTACCTTGTTTTTTTTTTGCAAAAATTTTTATCCGTTAGCCACGCTGCTATAGGTACTCGCCAAACAATTCTTTACTGTATATAGTTGACACCCCTCGAATATTCTCAAAAATTCGAGAAGCACCCCATTTACTTTTGATTTTACATTATCATTTTTACGAAACTTAAAACCTTGAGACGTCTTACCTTATAAAGAACGTAAACTCCGTAACAGTGTGACCCAGCCTTAGCCCATGTAAAATAATTGGTGGACTATGTCCCAGGTCTTATTATTTGACAGTTAATTAAGTAATTTACCAGGAATAAAATATTGGAATCGATATTTGCCTAAAAGGTAAAATGGAACCTGATTTTAATCAGAAAATAATTTCGAAGACACACAGAATGTATGAATCAACATGGTCTATTTCTATGGTAAATTATGAACCCAGACCGGATTTTATAATTAATAATTACTATCTAATTGCAAAATGATTTATTTACGTTTCTAATATTATTTATAGAAAACATCTATTATAAATCGACGGACAGACACATGAGTGAGGTTCGTTATGATTCCGTTATTTCCTTTGCAATAGTTAAAATAGTACCATAGTCTTCAGTTAGCTGCATCGATGACCAGTATTTATTTTACGTATTCTGGTAAAAACATACAAATTTCTCAAAACCTACTTATGCGTACCCTGAAATTACTTTCAAACAGGCTGTAAATTTTCCGTGTGAAACACAGGAAGATTTTATCTATTCCAATCCGTCGAGACTCATTCAGTAAAGTCGTAAAGTCTCCTTCAAGAGTGGTTTTATATTAAAAAATATGGTAATGTGCTCTTCTCTATATAAACTACATTTAAAATGGAATGAAAAATGGATATTTACAAGAAAAAATGTGAACTACAGCTAGTGGTCGGCATCATACAATATAGAATTCTATTTAATTGCAACTGGAGGTTCCCGATCTTCAAAAGAAGTACCTACTCGAAAGAAACGTTTCCATAAAAAATATGACAAGAAAACTATAGAAATGCAAGACAATAGTACAATAATACTAAAAATTATGATAATTAAAGCATATGTGGTATTTTTGTTCTTTTTACTGGGAAGTCAGTCGTGTGGATCTTCCAAGTTGTACCCAGTCCACATTTTTATATCTTATTAAGACCGTTGCAGTAATGTTCTATCATTTTCTAGAAATATATTTTTTAAATGTTCACTCACTTCATTATTTAGGGACAGAAATCGTCCTTCTTTCATTTTAATGGGTATATAAATAAAACAAGAGGTTAGGAAGACTATGTGGCACAATCAGACGGACAGATACCGAAACTACAGAAACTCTTATAGTTTTTTGGCTTTACGCAATCATAAAAACTTAGTACGTATGTACAACAACAGAATCGGTAACTTGATTTCGAACTAAAAAAATCCCGCGCACGAGACGTATTAGAAAAAGTGAAAAGTCCATTGAGCTAAAACTTGAAAGATTTGTAAAAAGGATAAAATTAAATTAGTTAGTGCGTGATGTGTATGAAAACAGTCCATTTCAACTTTAACCAAAAGGATTAGACTTTCTATGTACACAAACATGTTCTTATATGTGTTGACGTGCAATACGTATACACAGACAGATTGAATCAATCTACTTGTGAGCCGGTTAAGGTAAAATCAAAATGCTTTTTTTCATAATAATAACATTTGAATGTAAAAATTGTAAACATTAAGTGAAATTAACTTTCCATCCACTACGCTCTATAGATTACCCCAAATAATAAGGAAAAATTTTTTGCTGTTGTGATGCCCTCGCCGGGAAGCGAACCCGCACCCCTGGTTTTACGCACCGGTAATCTGCAGAAAATGGAAAGTTAATTTAATTCATTAATGTTTATGTGTTAACTTCTTCGATAAATAAGAATGAAATAGGAAAAATATTGATACAATATAAACTCTCTGTAATGAAACTCTTCTGCGATATAAAAAAGAGAGACAAGATTACTTCGTCAGACACTTGGAAGCGACTAGTATCTAACATTAAAAATTTCTTAATTTTACATAATTTAACGTCTAAAATAGATTTTTATTTAATTTGTTGTGCTTTGTAGGTACCTAACGTTTACTACCTCTTAAAATCATCATCAGGATAAACAATGAATTAATTATGACTTATCTTCATCCTACCTGACCATACTGGCAGCAATTCTTACCTACAGTTCTTAGAATTAGCTAATACTTATTTGTCATTTTTCTGTCACTTCAATATAAGTGCAATGAATGATGAGGATATCAATGATAGAGATTAGAAATGAAGAAGTATTAGAAAGAACAGAAGAAGAGCGGACGCCATAGAAGAAATAGGCGAAATAGGTTGGTAGGACACCTTCTCAGGCATGAAGGTCTAGTCAGAGATATATTAGAGACAGAAACGGGAGTTAGGAGAGGTAGAGCTAGACCTACTATTCGTTTCAAGAAGTTAGAGATGTGCCTCTTCCCTTTATTAGGATGCGCCGTAGAATAATTCCAAATTCAATCATATCTGTCTGCGGAGCTCATTTCTCCACCGATCATCGAGCGAGAACTAGACAAAAGTGTACAGTACCATTTGCAAAATTATTTAAACTGCCTCGTTAAAATTTAAGAATATGTTTTATTTAAAAGCATATTTAGCCAAAAATAATAACAAGTGAATTAACTTAACGTTCTACACACCTATAAAACTTTTGCTTTGTTTTCTATTGTTAATTTATATACATTTTTGTTTTAAGAAATTGCTAAACATTTTCGTCTAGTACTGTACAGTTCTAGTCGATCTCCTAAGACCGCCCATAGAGAGCTCTGCTCGTTCAAGCTTGTTCCAACTATTTCTGTCTTGCTCACGCCTAGTGTGTATTCTTTCTATTTTCGCGCAGATTTCTTCAAGGTCACAATTCTAACAAATTGAAATGGACTGTAGATTAGATGACTGTTCGCAAACAGTTAAAGATGTGGGATGTTCTAGTTTAAGGGAAATGCGAAGATTAGCTCAGGATAGGAAAGAGTGGATGTGCGTGTCCAACCAGTCTTAGGACTGACGACCTTATGATGATAATGATTGGTACAATCTTTGACGATGATTTAACTGTAATCGCTCAATAATTTTACGTGTTTTCGTTAAGGCCTCGCTGAGTAGATGACCTAACAAATCATAGAACAAAATATGACGTGTTATTTATTATTTATACGCCATTTATCAGATTACGAATTTAACAGAAAGTAACGTCTTTCTCGTTGTTAAAGTAGGCACATGCCTTCTCGATCTTCCATGTCAATCGTCATTGCCGAGTACACGTCTAAAGATGAAGCAAGCACAAAGTGGGCACCCATTTATATCCTACATTATAATCAAATGCCGTTTCTGAACAATAAAAACTCAGTATTAGGTACTATGAAAAATTAATTTCGGTATATTTTTGCACTTTTGGTGTTTAAATTATTACAATTTATTTATTTTTTCCTTGGTTACAATACTAAAGCAGCAGCAGGGTATGGGTATGGGTGGATAGATGGGGCAGCATAAGCAGCTGCGAAGAATGGAGCCGCATAGGGAGCCGCAATTAGGGGAGCAGCGGGGGCAGCTAACGCTGGAGCAGCAACCAATGGAGCAGCTGCGTAAGCCGAAATTATGCCTGATGGTTTAGCTTCAGGTTTGGCCTCTGGTTTAGCTTCAGGCTTGGCCTCTGGGTTAGGTAAAGCGCAAACCATGGAGATCAATGCGATTGCAACGATTACCTGCGTAAAATTTTACAAATTATATTAACACAAAGGTTATCCGAAACTTATTAGGTACTACAGTAAAAAAGTGTTTGAATTTGGCAGCTTATTATTTAGTAATGAACAAAATGGTAAATACGTAAAACTACTAACTAGAAGGACCTTCATATATTAATAACAGTAGTTTGTCCAACCGATTGATAAAATGACAAATTCCGATACCAGTGATACGCTAAAAGTTGGACACGAGCAAGAGTCTATTGTCGCGTTCCCACAAGAACGAGTAAGGAGATTGCCTCTCGAAACGAAGGCGAGTGTGATTACTACCAGGTTCTAGTACGTAGCCAGTGCACTAACCCAATGTGTCAATTCATTAACATGTCGGACACCCTATTTTATGAATTACATTTTGAGATAAATTGATAAGTAAAGTATAGACTTTGTGAAACCAAGAAGTCTAAAGACAAGAACTTAAGTCAAAAGCGAATGTGTCTAAAAAGCATTATGACTAATGATAATAAAGGATAGAAGACAAAATGGCCGATTGCCCGATAAGCGACAATAATCGATTATAAATACAGTCTGTACTTTTTATATTAAACTAAATAACTAATCAACATAGAAATGCCCTCTTCGTATGACGTGTTTGCCATTTCCCTTCAATGTCATTATAAGCGGATTCTACTGTACATAAGAAGGGTCAGAAAAATGAGCGAAAATTAATTAATCATTATGGGTCACTATAGCCAGATATGATTTCTTAAGAATCAGTCATAATAAATGATATGTCATTTTAAACGAATTCATTATATCCAAACATTCCTATAGAGAATTTAAAATGAAAAGTAAACTTAACACTGCAATTACTTCGTATTAGGCGGATGGTCAATATAGGCGGAGTTATAATAAACGAATTCCACTGTGCACGGCTTGCTTAACGTACGGCGCAAGCCTCGAAAGCGTCTCTAAGGAAGTAAAACAAGAAAATCCTATTTATGTTTTGTTTTGTGTCTGACAACAAAGTTTTTGCGTTTATTTCTCGCCTTCTTGCTCGAAATTATTACAATTTTGCAATTTTTGCAATGTAAAAACAATTGCAATGTGAAGATAACAATAACAATATTATACTTAGATTTGGAGTTAAAAATTGTACAGACAAAGTTGCTACTTACGTTTCTGAACATTTTGGTTTCGTTTGGTTATTTATTGGCAACTTGTTAAACTTTCGACAAACTTCACAAGAATAAAAAACTATTATAGCGTTTCGTTTTTATATTTTTCCGAGACTTCCCCCAATCGCGGGTAATTTCGACAACCTGAAGTGTCTGATAGAGACATAATCAACGGGGATGTGGGTCACTCAAGTAAGTATGTGGTTAATACATATATAACATTAAATAACTGAGCTAATATTTCAACAGTTTACATGTCACGTATCCCTTTACGAAGCAGTTTGCTTATATGCCTTCTACACCCACGGAATATAAATTAATTCTGTCCTTTGAACCGATCGAAGAAAATATGGATTTGGAAATCGTATCAATAAAAGTTAGGACGAGGTCAGGCTCACTTTCCTGGATAATGAATGTTCTCGAAATCGAAAGTGTCCACCAACCTAATGTGTAATAATATTACTGTCTGTTAATTATTATTGTTCAATATCCTATTGCTTATAATTTCGTGCTTGAACTTTGCTAAATTAATAGCTATTTTGTTTGTTCTACAACAACCGCCAAAGTTTTTCCAATCTTCATATTTGCTAAATATATTACATAATATGTTTGTCGTAAGGAAAATGTGAACAAATTATTACTATTTAACGATAAAACTCACAGTCGGAATGGCTATTGTTAGCCCCGGTGACTATAAAATGAATTTGGCTCCAACAATTAAAAAGAAAAACAGCCAAAGACATTAAGGATGTTTGGGAGGTACAACCGGAGACAAGAGTACATAAAATTAAAAATTCGTGATTAATTAGGTTTTGCAGCATATCATGAGGTAAATAAATACTGTGTACCTATAGTAAAAAAAAGTATACGGTTTAAGAGAAAATTTGGCATTAAAATAAGAAATAACGAATAATATGGAAAATTTTTAACTGACTTTTGGCAGTGAATATGCCTTGATTTCAACTTCGAAACAAAAAAATATTTAGTTTCAATCTCTATTAATAATGAGCGTAAAACTTTTTAATATGTTTAAATAATAATTAAAACTTAAAAATTGCATTTATTTCAGACAATTATAAATATTATC
>NW_020439161.1:596148-606277 GCF_000699045.2 Agrilus planipennis | reverse complement strand
AGAGATTTGCGGACAATGAAGAAGTAATCGAAGCTGTAAATGGTTATTTTGAGGAGCTTGACGAATCAGTCTATAGAGATGGCATTAATAGACTGGAACACCGCTATGAGAAATGTATCAGCCTTGGAGGAGATTATGTTGAGAAATAAAAAAAAAAAATTTTTAAAAACCTTGTTTTTCTTGGTCAGGCCGGAAACTTATCAATCCACCCTCGTACATTAGTCTGCATTACAATGTAATCACGTTCATTTCTTTTTATTAATCGTAACCTGATGTAGTCAAAATATAACGAAATAATTCTTATGTTCCTGTAATAATTTTTTTAAAAACTTTTGTTGTCTTATTATTTGACTCATTGTAATACTAATAAGAAATAGGCGAGATAGGTTAGTAGGACACCTTTTCAGGCAAGAAGGTCTAGTCAGAGACATATTAGAGGCAAAAAAGGGAGTTAAGAAGGGTAGAGGTAGACCTAGATTAGATTACTGTTCACAAATAGTTAAGGATGTGGATTGTTCTAGTTTTAGGGAAATGCGAAGATTAGCTCAGGATAGGGAGGAGTGGAGGTGCGGGTAAAACCAGTCTTAGGACTGACGATCTTACGATGATGATGATTACCAACTATGCCAGAATATTTACAAACTTTAAAAAAAATTGTAGACTCTTACGCCACTTCAAATTAAAGGGTTATATTTTCCTATAATCGATGCTGACTTGAATGTAGTTTTTTATAAAACGTAAAGATCTACATAATAGTCGGTGTCCAAAAAGTTAAATAATAAAAATGTAATTCTTATCAGAAACCAAAATCAGTTTAACTGATGTGTCGTATTCGGGTCTAAAGGCGGTTGTCGGTTTCTAGACTAATAGTGGTGTTTGTATTATATCACCAGCTGCGAAGATTGAGTATAATTTATATTTTTCTGTTTGTTTTTATCTTTATGTTATAGTTTCTTCAGTTCAGCAACAAATTATTTCTCTATATGCTTCCTTATTTACCTTTATCACGCGTTTTAATTGGAAAAAAGACACTGATGTCAAAATAGTTTGTTTAGCGTGAAAGATCAGAGCCAAAATAGGGTTGCAAATAATTTTATTGATGTAAAATCAATATCAATCATTTTATATCAAAATATTTACAACCTCATTTTGTTTCCGATCTTCCACATTGTAATAAGAGAAAGAAGTAGAATCTATAGTTCCTTTAGCTTTGGGTTCATCTAATAAGTGAAGTTTTTCGAATCCTTTTCTGAGAATTTTGGACTATACGCATTTATAAACACAACAATATCTTGTAGTTTTCTGTTATACACAGCTGGCGTATATCAATTCGAGATTGTTTTGCGGACTGTTTTGTCGTAATTCGTAGAATTTCGTAGCTCCTTGCTAAAGCTACGATAAGTGGTGATTTTGAAGCTGCTGATATCAATTTGGAATTTCAAAATTCAATGGATCATGCCATTAAACCCGGAAAACAATATCGATCCAATATCTTAGATTATCCATTTCCAAGGAGTTTAGAATTTTTTGGGTTCTCTTCAGTTAGAGAATTAGGCGGCATTCATACAATGTCTCTTTATTACCTTTTTAAGCTTCTAATACCTTCAATGACCAATGTGAGAAACTATCATTCATCATTTTATATAATATCTGATCGGTGTGATACCAGCAAAACTTTTAACGGCAAAAATGTATTCTACATTTTACAAATAGAAAATACTTTTAGAAAAGTATTTTAAATAAAATGCAAAATGCTTTTCTCAAAAAAGTATTTAAATGCAAAACAAAAATAGGTATTTTTATTTCGTATTTACATTTTAAATGCATGTATTTCAAATAAATCAAATCTCTGATCAGGACAGCATCAGTTCACTAACTAGTCGCAAAAGCATTTACCAGTTTCTCAAAGTCTGTTTGTTTATTTTCGTATTACTCTTCCTTTTGTTAGTGTATCTACACCTACGTCAAAATATATTTCCGAATGTATGCCTTCTCGTGAGAATAACTTTATTTAAAAGCAGCTGCTTCAATATACGAAGTTACCATTGTTACAAAAACACAACAATAGTAAAGTAATAAAGGTATTGAAAATCCAATTGTGTTTGTGTTTACAAAATAAATCAAACATGAATCTCCTCACTTATACTTTTTAAATGTTTAAGATAAGATCCATTATATTTGATAGGGTAATAAAAGTAGCAATTGTTGATTTTCTAAAAACATGCAGCTATTACTAATATGTCTGCTATTGTTTCGCTTTGTTGCTACATACATAAATCATTATGAGTAAATTGGCAAAAGTGAATAATGCCTATCTAGAGCGTTAAATTATTATTCCATCTACATATTATAGTAGGTACAAGCATTTAAATTAACTGAGAATTGTGCAAATATTTTCGTTCAGATCTAGAAAAAGTAACAACAATGTTCAAAGCTTTGAACCTTCTACTGTAAATATAATTTCAATGTAAATCATCATTGAGATAGAAGTCTGATGTCTTGTGAAAAACAATTACGTAAAGTATGATACGCATTGCATTCAAGCGTTTACACCTCTTGAATATCAAATAAGTGTCTTTTGTTTATTCAATATGTGATCGTTGGGTAATCAAAATAGAAGAAAGAGGAACATTTGATACAAGCCGAACGTATAAATGCATATGCATCATCTAATTACCACGCTACCTATAAATATAAATATCTGCTGCCAACTGTAGTATTTCATACATTAGTTAAGGGCTTTAGGTACATATTGTCATATGTAGATATTACATAGGGTGTCCCAGTTATAATAATTAATATTTATACCACAGATTCCTACGGACATTTGGAACATAAAATGTTATAACACTTTTGACTTTTGAAACAAGATAAAAAATTGTAAAATTATAACAATTTTGATGACGGCCCTGCACAATTGCAAATTAATTACGATTGCCAGCTGATTGTAGACAAATTCACCTTCAGTAGGTCGGAATCAGCTGCTTTTTGGGGTGATGTTATTGTTTATGTTTGGTAATAAGTATCAGCCGAAGAAAATGCACTCGCGTTAAGGTCCATTAGATGACTGAAACATGCTAGAAAAACTATGTACCTATCACAATCGAAAATTCCATGATCGTAAACTGAAATTTCGAATTATTTTATTCAGTTGACAAATAAAATTAATTGATAATTGTATCTGGCAAAGGTAATCGCGCCTTTCAAGTGGAAAAAATTGACAATTGCCATTTCGATCAGGTAGGTATCTACACAAGTTTTTTCAACAAACAATATATCTTAAAGTCTTAAAGTTTCTCCACCAAATGAGTTGCCACCTTCATAAATTAATGCCTGACACAAATATATAAAATAGCATTCAATTTTCCCCTGCTGTTATAACACATAAAATATCCATTATAAGGTACATTACCGTAACGAACTGAGTAGGTCGTAACAATAAAGAAAGTATAAACTCACTAATGTTAATTACAATAACTGTGATGCAAGGGTTAATCCTGACTTGGATATAATGCATTTCTTATATTAAAAGACGCTTTTACATCGGAAAATAACAATTAAACACGTTGTGAATGTAATTTCCAAATGATTCTCCTCAACATATTCTGGGAAAATGGGCTACTTACGTATACGTATCCTTCAAAGATGCTCGTAAAATTATTAGTACCTCAATTACAAGATAGAGGTTTATTGAGGAAAGTGTGAAACTACACATTTTGTTATATTCAACTTCAATAAAAAGATTTTAATGATTCCTTTATGAGAATTCTAAACTTGAAGTCTTGTATAATTTTGAGATATTAAAGTAACAGAAAACAACATTGCTCATTAAATAAAGGACAACTTTAGGGATGGATACACATGAACAATAAATCTGATAAGAGTGAGAGATAACTTTAAATAAAATTAAAATTGAAATGGTATTGACAAAAGAGTATGGTATGAAAATAACTAAAAGTAAAACAGAAATATTGGTATGTACCTACAGAAAAAAAAAACAGTAGGGAAAAAGTAAATATAAAGATAGGCCACGAAAAATTAGAAGAAGTCGCCGATTTTCGGTGTTTATTAGGAAGTCAGATAAGTCAGGGTGGAAGGAGCAATAGAGGATAGCGTAGAATCGAGTCGCCTTAAAAATTCGAAAAAACTTAAGGATGCATGTCTGGAGCACGGCTCACTACGGATGCGAAACATAGACGGTAGCTTCGAATAAAAAGAAAAGGTTAGAAGCGTTCAAAATGTGATGTTACAGGTACCATTATCGGTACCGTGGAGAGAGAAGGTTAGAAATGAGGTGGTACCAGAAAGAATAGGAGAATAAAGGACGCTATGAAGCCTTTTCACACGAGCTACATTTTGTAGCGCTTCCGTTGCGCTACAGTAGCCCGACAGATGCTAGTTCGTATGTGCAAAAAGCGATTTTTTGCAGCGCTTCGATATTGTAGCCGATGCAGTAATGTATCTATTTCAAATTTAAAGAAACGGTTATTAAAATGAAATCGTAAAAGAAAGACGAAGAGGAGCTTTGTTAGCGCTTCTGATAAATTAGAAAAAAAGAAGAATATAAAGAATCGGAAGTTGATCCGTACAACAGCAATCGATTGATAAAAGAATTTTTATACGTCTTTCCAAGACTTATGTCGAAATAAAAATAATTTTCAGTCATTTCTTTTTTCCCATGCTTTTCTTTTAATAGTCTGCATTGCGGCTATTCCAAATGCAATCTTTTCTTTCAATTTCGGTTATGAAATTGTCGACGTCGACGTTGACCATCATTGGTCTGTCGCGCGATTCAAGCGAATACCGCTACGGTTCAGCGACTGTAGCGCTAAGTTTTTGAAGCGCTGCTCTCGTGTGAAAGCATCAATTTAAAACAGTGGATTTCAAAGAATCGTGAAACTGTAGCCCTTCAGAGGCGCTACAAAAAGTAGCCCGTTTGAAAAGGCTCTAAGAAATACTCGAGATGGGTTGGTACAACACCTCTAGTATGTAGGGGTATTTGGACACATACTAGAAGCGAAACAGGAGTTAAATGGAGGAGTAGAGTTTTACAGAAATACGAAAATTAACTCAAGATAAAAAGGAGTTAAGGTGAATGTCGAACCAGTGTCAATGACGATATTGCCTTTTGATGATTGCAAGTATAATAGAATGGTTCGATCTTCAATTCGCCAGTAGTGTATACGATAATTGCTCGTATTATATTTCAGGATTTATCGCGTCTTTAAAATAAAACCTCAACATTACCACGTGAATGTTAGTAAATCTTAGGATTTCCCATCATTCAAGCATTTACAGTGACAAATAAGTAATGAGTCCCTGTGCGCTAGTGATAAAGTTGGAATAAAAGATAGTGCACTTACTGATATTGTGCCTAATGTATTTGTGAGAGTAGAAGTAAAGTTTAATGTTTAACTACGGATAAGTACACGTGTAGATAGATCGTATTTACGTAAACGTACAGGGAAATGACCATTTTAGTCACGGCTTCTGGTGCTTAAAATTCTAACTATAATAGGACTGCACAAGTTTTTATAAACAACACAAGTTTTACTAATTTCTTATTCGCAACAGTAAAGGTATTCAGTCCGAAGACTGACGGCACACGCAACTCCAGAATTTCTTCCTATCTTGAGTCAATCTTTACATATCTCTTGGAAACTAGAGCAACCTGCTCCTGTTAACTCCTGTTTCTGCTTCTAGTATGTCTTTAACCAGCTTCGTACCAACCTGTCACCTATTTCTCATTGACTTTCACAAGACCCTCTATTGGCCTACTCTTTGTGATAACTATTTTTAGCATCCTCCTACAACACCATATCTTTTAACTTTTTCTATTCCGCAGCGCCCACCGTACACGTTTCACACCCTTACAGAGCTATATTCCAAGTATACACTTTTAATAAACTGTTTAAAATTTCCAAATTAATCGACCTACAACACAAATGTTTTTATTAAAAGGTACGACACCCTGGTCTTCGTTTTGTACCTCCACCTCATTTTCCATCCTGAGCTATCTGCCCCCCTATATATCAAAAATCGGCGACTTTTTCTAATTTTTCGTACTTATCCTATTTCTATATTATATCTAACCCTACTTTTACATCCTGTAAGTCCCACTACATAATTTTAATGATAAAAATTTTCTGTGCTCTATTTAAAAGAAAGAGAGCCTTTTTAATTTTTCCTGTTAATATTCTTTTTATTATATATATTACTAGCGACCCGCCCCACCTTCGCACGGGTGCAATGCTGATACTAAATATGTATATTTTTGTTTTGTTTAGATTATTATCGAGAAGGGGAAATCTTCAAAAGATACCCCCTGAACATACTAAATATACTACAGCATGTCTTTAAATACAACATTCACAGTTTTTTTGTCATTAGATAATACAAACCGGCCTCCCGGCCGATACCGCCGCAACCGCTATGATCCTGCATTTTAAATCTGTAATATCTTCGAAAATATTCATTTAAATTACATGCTGTAAAGGGCCATATTGATCTATATGAAATGCACAATGTATTTAAGGTACTTAATTGGATAAGAATTAATGCTGTATTGCTTACAATCGCTTAGTAAATAAGTCATTATTTTCTCATAAAAAGTAAAGGATAAAAAATGGTTATTATGGCTTATCCCTAAGAGATAGACATATAACATCCCGAACGTTTTTGTAGACCTTTTTAAGATGTACAATACTGTAGTACATTCATTATTTTGATCTATCTCGTAGGGTTCAGCCATCGTTTGCAATGTAAGCGCAAAAATGTGTTTATTTACGACATCACATTAGAAACCTCTAAAATTATCAGTGTTTCCCTACTATATTATACATATAAACCTTCCTCTTGAATTACTCTATCTTTTAAAAAAACCGCATCAAAATCCGTTGCGTAGTTTTAAGCATACATAGGGACAGACAGCGGAAAAGCGACTTTGTTTTATACTATATAGTGATGTTATATTTTTTGCATATTTTTGATATAAATACGTTTAATGTTATTCCATTTTTTACCGAAAAGTACCTGTTTGTCGAAGTTCAAAGAAATTGTGTCAAATTTAATTCTTCACATAAATAATTCAATTCTTGCTTACCCCATCATCGTCCTAATAAAACCTGAACTTTAGGAACGTGATCGTTTTATAGGAAGTCAGTAATCGACTGTTTTTCTTTTCTTGCTTAAAACTTTGGGGTGCAGGTACATCTACTTTACTTTTTATTCAATTACCTTCTGGACGGGTTTTCTTTAGAAAGAAATTTTAAAACTAAACTTTTCCTACCTCTATTCCAAAATAATTTGAAAGACTTTAGTAATTAAGAAGCAAATCTATCCCTTTTGTTAAGAAGAATAATAGAAAAACACTTCCATTTTAAATAATTACTGTATTTTCTCATTTAACAGCAATTAGATCCCAAAATTGTGCATTTACAATCAGTATGAATGTAAAGTAAATATTAACAACTAATTTTCCGTGGAATCTAATGGTTATGATCTTAAAATTCTAATCTGTAAGCCCTAAGGGTGTCTGTCACAATTAATTGATACCAGAATATAAGTGGATATATTTTCTTCGTTCAAGTAAAAACAGATACAATTCACATCAAAGCAATACTAGACATTAATACATATTACATACAATAATAAATTAATATAATAAAATGACGACAAAATACTGAAGTGGGTTGGTTATCACATCTGCGCCTAACAGAAAAGTGCATCATCATCGTTCTGTTGTGGTTTTCATATAAGTACTTTTTTATCTTTATTATATACATCATAATTCCTCCTCAGTGTTACTTGAAGCAAGTGATTGCGTTGAAATAACATCTCCAGTACACTCGACCCTTCTGTTGTGTTTGCATACTATCTTGGTGACCTCTTCGTTGCAAGTCCATCTAAAAATAAAAAATAGCGATTTATTATAGTTACCTACAGTGAAATCTAATAATTAAGATCTGACAAAATGGCGGCTTTTGTAAAGATGGCTGCTATAGAATAACACTTTAAAAGTTGTATTGGTTTTTATATAAAAGTGTAAATAATAAAAAAAATTGATACATTTTATAATTACGTTAACAAATCAATCCTTAACGACGAAACGCTTATTGCTACCTCTTGACAGTGTTATTTCATAGTGGATTAACTTTCCGCCATCAGATGGCGCCCAGGAATTTGTCAGATTCCAATTGATAAACGAAAAAAAATGAAGCAATTATATAATACTATTAGAATACATCCAATGTGGAATATGTCTAAGCTGAATTGAATGTGAAAGAGAAAGGGGACAATTGCACTCATCCCCCCCCCACCTTGGATCCGCACCTGATTGCTTTTAGAGTTTCTTTTAATGCATTATTTTTACTTCCTTATTCTAAATATAAATATGCAAAACATATATTAAACTACTCGAATAAACAAGTTGTTTGTATTATCAGAATATCGTATTTTCTTCGATATATATTTTCTTCAAAAGTGGGTGATTTTGCTCGCAGCAGGAATAAAAGTTCATAAACATAAATCAGCTTGCTGTTACTACAAAACGAAGAATTTCTGTAATTTCCCAATGGCAATATTCTTCAATTCAATCATCGCTTCTCACAAAAAGCGTTTTCAAAGTGTCGTATTTCACATGAAAGTTAGACGGAAGTCAAAATGAATACATATTTTATTTACATAGGATATAAAAAAGTCGTTTCTACAAGAAAAGTGGATTTTATAAATGAACTTCATCTAATATTAAAAATAGAATATGTAGGTAACTGAAACAAGCAATGCACTAAATTGTCTTTTGTGTCATTATGCTGCTTCCCGTCTGGAATTCTATTTAGGTATTCCTAAATACGAATGCGGATCCAATAAGGAAATAGTGAGAGGCAAACCAAAATATGGAAAGTCTAATTATTACTTTATCAGGCCCACATTAGGTTGGTCAAAATAAGGCATGCATAACGAATGCCTTATCAAGTTTTTTTTGGGAAACATAACTGTTACCTCATTAAATCCCCCATTGAAGTGGCCAAAATAAGACATATTCATTAAGTTAGGCGTTACTGCGCAATTGTTAATACGAACCTTTTGCCGATAATGTAAGGTTGCCTAAGTTTTACCTCCCTTTGGCCTTACATTGAACACGTACAAACTTTGATAAGTATATAATTGATCTAAAAAGCTAAACGGCAATACGCGTAAATCGGGAAAAAAAGAGCAGCTTTCCAAGCAATTTTAAGCAATTAAAATTATTAGTTTTGTGATCATGCTCTGTCTTAATTCAAATCAACAAAATTCAAATAAAGACACAATAATGAAATCTGTGAGAAAGAATTTTTCATCGCTTTATCGTACTCAAATTATAATTGTAAATTGATATACAATTGTAAAATGGATTATGATAATTATTTTATTAATACAGTCGAACCTGGATAAGTGAAAACTGCGTAAGCGAGAAAACTGTATTAATGAGAGTATTTGTCAGGCCCCGTCATTTTACCCTTCTAAACCCTCTATAAGTGAGAAACATAAAACCTGTATAAGTGACAGTCATTTTTCATGCATGAACCTCTTTAAGTGAGACTGCTACTTGCCTGTACATCTATAATCGACAGTTTACTTTTGATATTTTATGACTCGTTCTTAAATTTGAAGACTCTTATTTCATTCGAATGACCAAAAGTGCATCTGTTGTTGTTTTCTATAGTTCTAGGAACTTACGTTGTATTTGAATGACCGACTAAGTCTTTATTATTTTATTATTTCCAAATGTGCGTACCGACTTGTTTATCAATCTTATTACAGTCAGTTCATAAAAGCAGTTACGAAGAAAGGTTCTGTACTGTCTAAACGAAAACTCAATGTGTTGAAAAAAAAAACTTTTGGGTGTTTCATTCCCACTAGCCAGTAATGCTGGTGGGCGAGCAGTCCCTCCGGACTATGCCGGAAGGTAGGGCGGAAGGCCCTCTTCAGCCTGCTTTCAGGAATCGTGGGAATGGGTGGGTGGTGGTTCGGGTGAGAAAGATGAGACGGACGAAATGAAGACAGAAGAGAATGAAAGATTATCTGTGGAATATTACTGCCTCAGCATTTGCCTAAGTGATCCAAGGAAACCACAGAAAAACTTGGACCA
>NW_020439161.1:576916-591218 GCF_000699045.2 Agrilus planipennis | reverse complement strand
TCAATGTGTTGTCGAACAGTATTTTTATATACCTCTATAAGTGAGACAGGTTCCTCCTATAACTCTGTAAGCTAGAAACTCGGGTTAGTGAGAAACCTCTATTATAAGAGAAAAACAGATCGCGGCCCCTTGAGCTCTCACTTAACCAGGTTCGACTGTATATATTTCTTAGCACAAATAAAAATGCAGACAATAAAATAGGAAAGGGCGAAGATAAGTTGCTCACGGGCTTCTAGGGAGGGGGAAGGGGAATTTTTGTATGATATGAATTTAGTCACAATAAGGTTTTTACTGATGAGAAGGTTCACACTTATTACACATCCCCTTGTATGTGCGCCAAAATGCTTCTAGAGTTCGCTCACATTCCAAAGTAATTTTGAATGCATTTTTCTACATTAAAGTAAAATTGGTAAGTGAATTATAGTGTTAAGCCGTTCTATCAACAATGGCATATGACTTATATGTCGTAAGATAATAAAAATGTGGGATTTTAATTAATTTATAATTTTCGTTTTGGAAGTTTCCTTCTTGATTGAGCATTGAAATCACTAAGTACGATTTTAATTAATTTTAATTCCTCCAACGATTTTGATAACTTTTGTACTATTACACATTGTAAATGGCATCTAGAGGAAGAAAATCCTATTTTACAAATGAAACGCGATAGATCTAATTAATATAAGTACAGATACTTTACATAACCGTTTAATAGACAACATTTCTTTTTTGTGTAGACTATTAATAAGACCGAAACCGACAATAAAAGTATAAAAATCGTAGTTAATATTAACCATTTTAGATTCGTTTTCATACGTGTACTACGTGATAAATTTTATCCACGATATCTGTAAGTATAACTACAGCAATATGCATTTTGGACTATTAACAAATGAAGGCACTTCGAAGACACTTAGAATAAGTGGCCACCAATCAAACTCTTATAATGGTGTGTTGTACAGAAACACATTTTTTGGTGCATAATCTGAGGCTATGATGAATAAACTTTACTCGCTTCCCCTAAAAAAAAGAGAAAAACGCAGGCATACGGTACCATGATGATACAAAAACCATTTAGTTTTATTCAAATATTCAACCCCATCCCCCGCGTCTCTATCCCCTTACAAACACATTTTAATAATAGTAAGTGGTGCAGCGGTTAGGTACGCATAACAACCTGGTTTGAATGATATCTTTAAACAAGTGTCTTTGCTTTCCTAAATTTCTGAGAATGTTGAATTTTCTTTAAAGTCCGATGCTGACGACATGTCCAAATTCTGCTTGTCTGTATCTCTTTCTGGTACACATAAATTGGTGTAATGTTATTCCTTTCTCTTTATTAGTGTCCGCTGCAATTCCTACTTGATATCTCTCTTCTATGTTTACGATATTCCCTACGTCTGTCATGAGTAAATGTGGCGTTCTGTCAGCAATCGCTCTAGTCTAGTTAGTAAGTTGAAAGAAGAAAGTGGATGCAACAGTCCTACCTATCGAAGCTACCCAATCGAAGTATTTAAAAGATCAAGTGTCCCCCTCTATGTTAGATATTGATATTTCGGGATCATAGTGTCGAATGAACATCCTTAGGCATTTGTTACAGAAACGACTAGCTACCATTAATGCAATTTTCAATTAATGAATTAATACCTACCAACCAAGTAACATATGCTTAATTAAGTGCAATTTTCTATCATTAATTAACAATAATAAAACACTATATTATTTGTGAATAAAAGACTTACTGTTTGATTGCATCCTATTTGTTGTTTCATTTTTTATATGTGATAACATTTCTGTTTTAGAACGAAGGTACTTTCGAGGTCATCGAGTCATTACGAATTAAGCAACTCATTACTTGTATAAATACCATGTTTTATCGTAATTAGGTTAGTAGTCTTTGAACTGTCGTCGACCAAACAAGTCAATCGGGAACACATCGTGAAATATGAAGAAAATTGAGTACCGCGCTATTATAAAGTTCTTTACTAAGCAAGGAAAATCAGTTTAAACCATACTGGAAGAGATACCATCCGTTTACGGGGACTCTTGCCCAGGTAAAACCATGGTTTACAAGTGGCATACTCTCTTTAAGCAAGGCAGGGACTCACTTGAAGACGACCGATGGAGGTGACCAATCTGACAATCAATCAAAAAGTCGAAAAATTAATACTGGAAGATCCCGACTTAAGAGGAAACAGCTCTCAGAAGTGTATCAGATACACCCATTTTTTAAAACTCTTCACGATCATTTTGGCATCACTAAAGACAGCGTGTGGAGTGTTCTGACGCGTTTTTGGGTATCTGTAGTGAAGATAAAGATGGAGTATTGAGTCGAATTGTTACTGGGGGCGAAACATGGGTTCATAATTATTGGCCTGAGTCCAAGCAGGACTCTATGCAGTGCCACAAAAAACGCACACCACCACTCAACAAGTTTAAGGTATTACAATCGGCTGGGAAAATCATGGCGACAGTCTTTTGGGACTCAGAAGAGATCCTTTTGATCGATTATAAAGAAAGGTGTCTCCAGAATTTATGCTTCAATCCTAGAGTGGTTGGAGGAAGCAGTCAAAGAAAAAAAGAAGAGAAAAATTGACCAAAGGTATCCTCCTTCTGCACGATAACGGCAATGGCTGCCCTGCAGATGGTGGACTTCGAAGTTTCGGCTCATCCACCCTACAGTTCTGACGTAGCTAGCACCGATTATTACCTATTCCCAAACTTGGAAAAAGTCTTCGTGGGAAGAAATTTTCAAGCAACAAAGAAGTGATGGATGCAGTTTCGGCGCATTTTTCAGACAAAGACGAAACATTTTTTTTTTTCGAAGGGATACAGAAATTAATTGAAAAATCGGATAAATGTATAATGGTGGCAGGTGAATATATTGAAAAGGAAAAATAAATTCCTACTTTTATTTCCACTTCATACACCCCCCATTCCGCGAACTTAAACACGCCTCCTCGTACGTACATGTACATCAATGTATCAAGGTTAATATAAATTGGAAATCGTGTATAATATAATTCGAAATCATTCAATAATACTTTAAGAACTTGTTCCCAGAAGTTCAAAAAATGTTTAATTTTGGTGATAATAATTTAATATCTTTTATAGTTTTAGGATAAATTTCATCTACCACGTAAAAGAATCCCGAAAAAATGATAAGAACCGCAAAATTATGAATTACAAGTAAGTCACAAAAACTCAATTTTTTATAAGAATGAATATCAGAATGAACTCCGAAATAAAATGTTTTTACTATCTTTATTTCAAGAAAGTCTAAAGAAAACTTTTGAGAACCACTGAAAAGTCTGTATTCTACTCCTAATTTTATTAATCGTAAACACTACCTATAAAAAGCTAAACTGCTTTCATTTTGGATAGTATTAAAAGTCAGTTAATAACCACACAAACATCATGACAAAATATATTTCGATTGCTTTTCTTCTCATAACATTTACTGCAACTTTCTATGTGGAAGGTATCCCGCAAGACAGGGTAAGTACGTACACATGTTTTAATAATTTTGTTTGCAAAAAAGTTAGATTTCAAATGACATTTTTATTCTCCTGAAGTTTTAAGCTTTTACTGCAAACCCTGCTTCCCCTGATTTCATCTGTTCGGCCATTTTTAAAAAATAATTTTGAATTAACTTTTCGACTTTTTAAAAATTTATTAAAATTAATTACAAAAAAAAAACCTTTCTACTCCAAAAGAAGTTACAAACATGATTAATACATATAGTGTGAAAAAAAGGTTTTTTATGTCTTTTTAGTAACTTGCACAGCAAAATGCGTCACGGCGACGACCTAATCATATATGTAATACCTATGTACAATAGGTATACGGTGAAATAATTTATGTCAATTTTTTGACGATAACTCTATCCAATTCATGAATTCATCTTTAACATGATTAGTTTTAACATCAACATTACCAACCTAAAAATGAATTGTTTGCATTTTAAAACGACTGATAGAGATACAGTAAAAGTTCTTTATTCGCGGGGTATACGTTCCATAAATATGCCGCGAATACAGAAACTGTGGATATGGAATGATAATTAGTAAGGAATCATAAGGGATACGTTCTAAGGTTCCAAAATAAAAAGAATATGTATCAGAATAATATCAATTTATTGAGAAATTCGCAATTAAAAGTAATCGTTATAATCAGCTTTAGACAAGGGTTTAAAAAATTTAGTGATTTTTTTCTTGTTTCGAATTTTGAATTAGTCCACTCGGTTACATCTTTTATAAAAGTCACCTCGGCACGAGCCAACAGTACTTAAAAGATGCGGATACGTTGAAAAATAACACCGAATCCTTTTCTGTTTACTCAGTTACATCTTTTAAAAGACATCAATTCTTATCGGTTCTGGATATCATGAGTTTAATGTTTGGAATAGAGGCTTGAAATTTTGTAGTAAGATAGATAAAACTTTGTTCTAAAGCTCGTCGAATGCCATTTTTAAATTTTTTAATTTCTATTGAAAATACATGTCCTACAAGAAGCATCAGCTTTAAGCACTTGTAAAAGCTTTTAATGACCATATTATTGAAAACTAAACATGTACCGAGTTAGTGTGAACCTTTGTCTGTTACCATACAAAAAATCAGATATTTATCTCCTAGCGTTAAATCACAATGTTTAGAATAGAAACCCATGTTTTCGGAAAAATTCACACTAGGCACGAACGGTCAATTGCGGTCAATACTCTTAATAAATGACACCGAATCTTTTTCTGTTTACCAATTGCATCCGAGAATAATGAAATAATTAACCGCGAATACAAGAACTAAGTTGCAATTTTTTCACCCGCGAATAATGAAAACACGAGTGAGGAAACCGTGAATAAGGAACTTTTACTGTACAGTAAACGTAAGTCATGACTAACTTGGTATGCCTTTCATACGTTCCACCTTATTTTTTGTTGTAATGCAAGGTAGTATGAAAAAGAATACGTACGGTATGTTAATTTGTTAGTACGTGGGTCGCATGCAATATTTCGTAAGGCTCATGTCGAAACTACGAATGCCTATAGATGGCGTTATACTGCCAGTTACTTGATGTTAATCAATACGTTTGTACGAAATAACATCGGTTTGGTCAGGAATTTACCGAGACTACAATGGTGTGCTGATGAAAACTAATAATTAGAGATGTGCAAAATGGTTTTTTAAAAGTATTTAAACACAAAATAAAAATACTTTCTTAATTTGTTATTTCAAATGTAAAATATAAAATATTTTGTATTTTAAATGCCAAATGCAAAATACGTATGTGCAAAATACTTTTTCCAAATAAATACTTTTTTGTAATACCTATTTAATATTCTACATTTACTTAAGTATAAAAGTCACCTAGTTATTTTATTTCTGCTGATTTTATTTTTACAAATTCGGGTGCAAATTGTAATTTTTATTATTTTCGCTTACGAAGCAACTGCATGGCTAGTGCAGGGGTCGGCAACCTGCGGCTCGCGAGCCACATGCGGCTCTTCGGATGTGAAGCTGCGGCTCTTCAGTTCCATACGAAAATTTTATTTTATCAAAAAAAAAAACATTTAAAAATCGTTCTGAATTGATTAACGAGGATTAGGCACTGATTCTATCTTTCAACCACTTGTACTCGCTTTTCACCGTATCTCAATAGTCTTCCAGATTGTTACAGTGAAGTGAAGAAATTGGCATGTGAGTGCTGACTATCTTGGGATCGACATATTCGTGCAAGCAATACCTTGCATGAATATAATACAAGTAAAGTAAGAAGCCAACTAACAAATGAAAATTTAGAGTCGTTTTTGAAACTTAAAACAACAAGTTATGACCATGCAAAGCCATGGCTCCCATTGAATTTGTTTGCTCAATTGTTTGTTATTGAAGTACAAGTTAGTGTTGTATATAAATAGATATTTCTTCTTACGAATAAATAGATTTTCTTTCTTATGAATAAATAGATTTTTTATCAAAAAAAATTATTTAAATGCGAGTACTATTTATTTTTCATCATCATTATCATCAGTCCTAAGACTGGTTGGACACGTACCTGCACTCTTTTATATCCTGAGCTAAACTTCGCCTACAACACCACATTTCGAAAGCTCCCAACCTTTTCGTTTCCGCCACGCCCACTGTCCATGTTTCGCACCCGTACAACGCCGCACTCCAAACATACACCTTTAACAACCTTTTTCGAATTTCTAAATTAACCGTTCGCGAATAGAAGTGACTAAAAAAAAAAAACAAGAAAAAAATTTGTGGCTTTATAAAAACTTTGAAATTTTGTAAATTGTAATTTTCGACTCTTCCGACTTAAAAGGTTGCCGACCCCTGGGCTAGTGGGATAAATTGTAAATTTCGCTTTAATATGCGGGTAAATTTTGGTATTTTTCTTTCCTCCGTGCGGTATTTTTCTTTTTTCATCAAGTTTAAAATCACTTTTGTACATACATAATAGTAAAGGGTCTACTTTTTATTTTAAGGTAGTCCGACAAGATCCGTTATTTAATGGGAACTTCAACGGGCAAATACCTAGCCAGTTTCAAGACCAACTAAAGAAAGCAGGCTCAGGCATTGCGGATGTAGCAACATTAATTAATAGCGCGATGGAACAAGTTGTGTTGACCGCCAAAACCCAAACCAAAACTTAAATTTTGAACAATGTAATAAAAAACAATCTTTGAAGTGTTACAGCGAGGCGACATAATAAATTGAAAACACATTAATTCTGTTTTTCTTCTTTTGATACGTTTTGGAAGATTCAAATAAACAAATAGAGTATGAATAATTCAGCAGGATATTAACTATAAAATATTAATGTGAAAATTCATTTTCAATTTTTCATCCACTACAAACTACCTGAGGTTAATGAGGAAAAATTTTTGTTGCTGTTGTCACACCCCCGTCGGGAATTGAACCCGGAACGTTTGGCTTTACGCACCAATTCTCTGATGTGTGGTGCGGGGGTGTGACAACAATTTTCCCTCATTAACCTTAGGTAGATGGAAAATTGAAAATGAATTTCGACAATAATATTTCATATTAACCACTATTAAAAATTAAAAATGTCATAGGATATTAACCAACTAATCTAAAAGAAATATTTATAACTACTTAACTACTTCTACTACTACTGACTCCGGTACAGTATTTTTTCTGGGTCCATTTTTATATCTCTGATAATATGTGTACAAAATTTCACAATAATCGACTGAGGAGTTGAAGCAGGGATGCACACCGTCACCGCTACTTTTGAATCTGTACATCCAAGACGCGATTAATATCATTAAAGACAGTAGGGATAGATATAGAGCGGCAAAAGATTGGGATGTTTAGATTTGCAAATGATATAGCAGTATTAGCATCTAGCATGGAGGAGTTAGAGATAGCTTTAAGTAAAATGGATTCGGTACTGATCAAACAGTACTGTCTGAAAATAAATAAAAGTAAAACCAAAATACTGGTATGCAAGGGATAAAAGAAATAGGGAAAGAGCGAATGTAAAGATAGGAGACGAAAAATTAGAAGAATTGGCAGATTTTAGTCAGGACGGAAGGAGTAGCAGGGATATAAATCAGAGGATAGCGCAGAATCGAGTCGCCTTCAATAAAAAGAAGTCACTTCTATGCTCGCTAACGGTTAATTTAGTAATCGAAAAACATTGTTAAAGGTATATGTTTGAAGCGCGGCGCTGTACGGGTGCGAAACATAGTCAATTGACGTAACGGAAACGAATAGGTTAAAAGCATTCGAAATGTGGTGTTATCGGTGAATGATAAGGATACCGTGGATGGAGAAGGTTAGAAATGAAGTGGTATTAAAAAGAATAAATCAACAGAACAGTCTAAGGAAGTCAATAAGAAATAGGCGAGATAGGTTGCTAGGACACCTTCTCAGGCATGAAGGTCTAGTCAGAGACATATTAGAGGCAGAAACGGGAGTTAGGGGGGGGTAAGGTAGACCTAAATTAGATTACTGTTCGGAAATAGTTAAGGATATGAGTTGTTCTTGTTTTAGAGAAATGCGAAGATTAGCTCAGGATAGAAAAGAGTGAAGGTGCGTGTCCAACCAGTCTTAGGACTGAAGACCTTATGATAACGATGATGAGCAGTTGAAGCGTGAAATAGTAGCAAATAAACAAACAAACAAAACTAAAACTAGAACATAAAAAACCAAATACTGATATCAGAAGAATGACACAAGTTATCGATGCTTTATAACACTGTAAGAAGTTAAAATGTAAGTGGGCCGACGATGTTGCTCGTATGGAGGATGAAAGATGGACAAAAAAGGTAATAACGCGGAAAGACCAATTAAGTAAGAGAAAAAGAGGAAGACCAATAGAGAGATGGCTCGACGAAATTATGAGAACAGCGGGACAAAACTGGATAGAAAAAGCAAAAGATAGAGACAAATGGAGAAAAATGGAGGAGGCCTTCACTCAATAGAGAGGTCCTTAGTAACACCAGTGATATTTCCGTGTAAAATAATAATATAAAAAAAAACCTATTTCCAAATGTAATCAAACCGATCAAGTATCTTAAGTTCAAGTATAACCATATTTAATTGTATTTTTTTTTTTAATATTATTAAGGAATAAACAAGGCTTTATTATTATTATTATTAAACAAACGAGCAATAAATAATTGTTATGGCTGTTTTCCGAAAAATGCAAAAAGTGCAATTTTGAACAAGGTTAAGGATAATAAAATCTTGATACACTGAAGCAATTCTGAGATCAAATTATTATTTCATCAGGTATATATAACTGTACAGCTCAAAGCAGCAAGCTGATAAATTACAACTGTGTTTTCCACTGCTAATATCTATATTTTGAAATTCACTACTCACTGATCGAAGTGCTTCTGGTCCTACACTTTTTGTTCGACTTTTATTATCTGCAACGGAAGATGCAGCAGCAGCTGCAGCTGCGGCAATCTTTTCCTCTTCGTCTATGGCCCTCTGAAGAGCCATCATGACTCTGTCCAAGAAAATTGCCGTCCTTTTTCTTGGAACTATAGTCTAGAAAATTATTCATTTTCACCAACATTGATTACAACCTAATATCATAATGCACTGGTAAATCTAAAGGTAGTATACAGGGTGTTTTGTAGGCGTTACTTATAATTCAGATAAGTCAGCAAAAAATTTCGTTGTTCTTGCTTTACCGCTTATGTGGTGTCCTAATTCGAAATACTCCATTATTAAACGAACATACTACAAGATAGCAATAATAACTAGGAATCGCGTGCATTATAGTCGACACCAAAACTTAGTATAATTAATGTACACCATCCACACACACGGGTATCCCGGCCAATGTAGGACTTCCTTATTAAATATCTGCTAAATACCGAAAAACGTACCAGACGTCTCTGTCGTTCACGGATTGTTATGTAGGAGATCTGTTCAAAAGGTAACGCGAATTTTGAATTTCCGCGGGTTACGTATATTCGATCTTCGATTTTTTGTTGCGTTGTGTTGGTACTCATGTCTCTCACAAGTTCGACAATGTTAAATGTTCAGTTAGTTTTTGACAACTGCTTTGCTTGCACGTGTCTAAGCTCGTCTTCGATTTTTGCCTATTCCAAAAAATGGATCAAAGAATCTGTATCAAATTTTGTGTGAAAAACAAACATTCCGAATGTTGACTGTGACATATAGTGAAGCTACCTTGGACTGAAGGAATGTTTATCGGTGCTACAAAATGTTCTCAAAGGGCCGAGAAGATGTGAACGACGAAGAGCATGTCCGACGCTCGAGCACATCAACAACATTGATGAAGTGAAGAATATAGTATTGGCTAATCATCGAATTACCATTACAGAAGTTTCTGAAGATCTAAACATATCAATTGGCTCCTGCCATTCGATTTTTACTAATAATTCGGGCATGAGACGGGTCGCCGCTCAACTTCGACCAAAAGGACTAAACTAACTTAGGTGATAAATTACTCTATTTATGTACAGTAGTGTTGCTATATCACCATTCACTGCGCTGTCAATTTATTTCTAGATTCACTTCTGCAACGTTCAATTTATTTCTATCTTTTCACTTCTACAACGGTCAATTTATTTCTACTCTACCTTCGGCGATCGTCTCTTCCTTTTTATACTCGCTTGCCTCCTTTCGGGAACATTCTCGAGCCGTCCGGAAAAGTTTCGTTTTCTTCGAACCGTTTAATTGCTTTCCCGGAACGCAGGTACGACACACACGTTTGCAGATACGGCGCACATGAAGAAAGGCGCCCGCGGCTAGTCGGCGAATCGATAAGCCGCTCACACACACGTATGCCCGATCGCACACAAACACGCTCGTGCTCGCTACATTATTATCACTAGCCAATATGAAATTTTGGTACGGTCTCCGGAAGCATTGTTTAACACAAACATGTTATAAAGGTTAAGAATCAAATTCAAAAAATTATACACCCTCCAATCCAGACACATGTATCACTTCACGCCGTGTCGGTTTAATATCATAATCTTATTACAGCATTGCTAACGAGAAGACGACGTTCAAGTTTAATGTTACATATTAATAATACAAGTTTCTGTTTGGAGACTCGCAGGTAAATTACTTTAAGCAGAGATTCCAAATTAAACGTGTGAATTTATGTGTTATAAGTAGAGGAACTGCAGCATATTTGGAATACTAGTTTGTTTTTTGAGAATAAATTTACAGAGAAACGGGATGTCTCAATAAAAAATGCATTAAGTGATTGACAAATTATTAAGCTTTTAATAATAAAAACAATCAAACGTAACAAAAACAAAAAAAAATTAAAACCTCCAAAATCGATATTTGACTTAGGGTGAAAGTAATTTGGAATATAGTATATTTTTTTTTTTGACATTTGCTAACACTTTTCCTTAACTAATAGATTTCTTATCTTTGCAACAGTTTTATAGTCTTTAGATCTATAGGTAATCAATCCTCTTTAAACAAAATAACATCTAATTAATTCCAAATTATGCTCTCTTTCTAAAGGTGTATGTTTGGAGCACGGCGTTGTACGGGTGCGAAACATGGACAGTGGGAGCGGCGGAAAAGAAAAGGTTAGAAGCGTTCGAAATGTGGTGTTATAGGCGGATGATGAGGATATCGTGGGTAGAAAAGGTTAGAAATGAAGAGGTATTGGAAAGAATAGGAGAACAGAGGACTCTGTGGAAGTCAATAAAAAATAGGCGAGATAGGTTGGTAGGACACCTTCTTAGACATGAAGGTCTAGTCAGAGACATATTAGAGGCAGAAACAGGAGTTAGGAGGGGTAGAGGTAGACCTAGATTAGATTATTCTTCACAAATAGTTAAGGATGTGGGTTGTTCTAGTTTTAGGGAAATGCGAAGTTTAGCTCAGGATAGGAATGAGTGGAGGTACGTGTCCAACCAGTCTTAGGACTGATGACCTTATGATGATGATGATGCTCTCTTTCGATATTCCAAATTAACAACATACCATCCTAACATAAAATTCCATGTCACATTTTTTTTTCTAGATATATTCACAAAATCATAGTAACATCATAAACTAACAAGGTCACTTAACAGTTACAAATACGATGAAGATTTAAAGTATTCCAATAAATGAATGCCAAAATGCCAAGAATAATCACCCGTTATTATTAATTATAATCAAACCACCTAATTAAAGTGATTCGTCATACTAGCCAGTTATTGTTATTATGCTTGTTGGAATATGTAATTAATTTAGTCATAAAATCGGTAATGAAAAAAATTTAATGAACCAAATAAAACACTAAAACCCAAAACCGTTAAAAAAACTGGAAACGCTTGTCGACACTCCAAATGTCATTATCAGTTGGACATATTACATAAACTTTTGAGTGTTTCGATTCCACCAGTTAGGAGTCGTCCATAAAGGACATACACTGTTTTCCGACGTTTTCATACACCCCTCTTAGGGTAAGCCAAAGTCACATTTTGACAATCCCCTAATTTATTATGTTTTTATAATATAATATAGCGGTATTTGCTGATACAATTTTTTTAATACATAGTTATTTGAAAACGTCACAAAAGTTCTAACCCCCCTCCCCCCATTGTCCGACATGGTCACAATTCAATGAACCCCTTCCCCCATACGGGTGGACGTTCTTTATGGACAATCCCCTACCAATGGGGCAGTTTCTCCGATGTACACTTTAGTGTAAAAGCGGAGAGTACAGCGGATGGTTCTCTTCGGTCCCCTTTAGAGAATAATGAGAATGGGTAGTAGTTGATGAGAGATAGATGCGAAATGATGATAAAAAAGAGGTTAAGAGTTTATCTGAGGCATATTAGTCCTCCCCTAGCATTTGCTTAGTGATTTATAAAAAGCACAAAGGGCAGGATACGTGGACCCATAATCGAACCAGTGCTCTCCTGAAGGTTAAGTTATGATCCAGAATACGGATGACCCAAATATAAAATTTGGAGAGTTTATCCTAGAGGATGGCTTCTTTATTCTTTTGGCTGTTTCATTCATAAAAGCTACCAATGGTAATGGGCTGGCAGTTCCTCCAGACTACACCGAAGGGTAGGCCCTCTTCAATCTTCTTTCAGGAATAGTAGAAATGGGTGGATGGTGGGGTGCGATGAGAAAGACGGGACGACAAAAAAGAGTAAAAAATTATCTGTGATCTTTGCCTAAGTGATCCAAAGAACTAGAGAAAAAACTTGGACCAAGATACACGTTCCCGGAATCGAATCGGTGTCCCCCCGAATGCTAAGCAATGGTCTAAACTTCTAGATCATGCCCCTTGGTGTACAGATTAAGCATTTTAAAATAATAATGACCGTACCATATGTTCCCTAAACTTTTATCAGTTTAATACCAATAACCACGATTAAATACTACTTAAATAAACTATCAACAAGAAAATGATATAGGGTACATCCGCTGCTACAAGCATTCATAAAAATTATTGTATCTATGTGTATTTTATTTCGAGCAAAATTCTTAATAGACTTTTGTTTATCTTTCTTGATGCGAATGTTGGTGCAATTTCCACTTGTGACTTTCGAATTTCACACGGTGTTTACAAGCCAGTGGAAAGCCACTTCATAATGGCGACATCGGACATCACAGAAGGGGTCTAATGTGCTTTAGAAATAACTGAACACGTACATACGTTACAAAGTTAGCTTGTGATTGCTTTCAAACACACTTGTACGTCTTTACACACGGATGTAACATAAATACATATCGCACAACTAACATAAGTACGTTATACTTTCGTACATACATAAATGTGTGCTTGTGGTGATGATGACAGGAAAGCCGGGTTAATAGAACGCTTATGGATCAAGGGTTAAAACCACTACTCGGTCCATGATACCGATTAAGAGTCTTTCCGTAACCCGGAAATAATCCGATTTATCAGTAAAACTCGGCTCTACGTGCATATGTAGCCTAATATTTCTGCCATAATCCGATATAAGAGGACGTGAAATGTAGTATATAGTTACAATGTAAAATGGAAAAAATGGATTCAATAAAATCACAAAAAATCATTTCAATGTTAACAATCAAAAAATAACGAAAGTAGAGAAAATTAGATAAAGTCGATTTACGGATATAGAAACTAACGTCAAAAGGGGTCATGCGCGGCAAATCCAATATCGAGTCGATAAAACAAAAGCTGTGTTCTGTAGAATGGCGTCAGTGTTCAGAAATCGATCATTTACCTCTGTTTTGCTTTATAGTGTGGAGTCTTTGACCCTATATGTGTAAGTCAACAAAATAACTAGTACCACTTGTAATTAACGAAGAAATCCTTCAAAAAATGGGCACAATACCGGAAATTGTAAATACAGTGAAGAAAATATACTTAGATTTGAATGTTTGGATCACATCATGCGAAATAGAAAAAGATGTAGTTTGCTGAAGGAAAATCTTCTCGAGATGACCCATGTAGGAAAGTACGACTCCGTCAGATATGGGCCAAAATTGGCTTGTCAGCTTGCTCTGGGACAAAGTTGAATTACAACTCTGAACTAGATATGGTTGAACTACCGAATGATAACATCGGGCCTGCCTTGGCATACAACCTCGAATCAACGATGAATATCAAAGATGTGCCAGAGTTGGCATAGTGGTGACAACCACCCTTCTGTCAAAGTTAAAATCAGTAGTGGCGCAGGGGATAAAATTTGTAAATGAACTATTTGTAAACAATTATTTTAAATAATCAAGATTCATTTAAGGTTGGAATTAAGCGAATAATTGTTTAATATGAATTACAAAAAGACGAATACAACTAATTCCATAAATATTTATAATAATTCATCTTTATTTCTTTG
>NW_020439161.1:539031-576753 GCF_000699045.2 Agrilus planipennis | reverse complement strand
CTCCTTTTCCATCAAAATCAACTATTGATGTCTCTTTAATTAATAAAAAATAAAATGTTGATTACAATTTTTATTAAATCATTATAGATATAATTTTATTTAAATTTAAGTATCTATAGAAAATAAGTTCCCGGGCAACGTAAGTTGACCCAAAGCTGGACCAAGATTAATCAGCCGAAGGTAACACAGCTAACTTTGATTCATTTCTAGGACAGAGAAAAGTACCCATTCTTGGTAGATTAATTGTATGCCTGACTTGGTCCAACCTTGGATGAACTCCGTTTAGCCAAAGTTGGGCAACCCAATGTTCCTACATGGGTGAATATACAAAGCAGGCGGACAGTCCACTGATTGTGGAAACAGAGATAACAGATACAGATACCTCCGTACCTACACATAGGTAATTGAACTCCCATTTCACACGTAAATTGAAAGAAAACGGAAGAGAATACAGGGGAAATGTACTTAAACAAAAGTTATTGCAAAAAACGAAATGTGTGCTGGGACACATTGTAAAAGTGAAACATCGACGGACATCAAGATCAAAGGAAAAACGAACAGCAACGGACAAGTGGAAAAACGAATCGCAACAAAATTTTTACTTGAAGTTTTACGGGCAAATTTGTTAATGTTTTTGTCTAATTTGAAAACCTGCCAGTAAAACTTGAAGTAAAAATTTTGTTGCAATTCGTTTTTCCACTTGTCTGTTGAAATTTCACTTCCACTACATGTCTCAGCACACATTTCGTTTTCACATGTTTACTGCAAATTATGATTTGGTTTTTACACAGACCGCAAATAAAGGCAATAATGCCACCTGGAGAGCAGAGGTAAGAAAACAACAGCTGAGCACAGCACACGCCGCCGGGACTCTAGCGAACTCCCCGCACTCCGCGCGGCTGCGCATTATATACAACTAATATAGCCGTTGCCTTCTCACGCTGCCGCCAGCCTTTCTCTCCCACCGCCGCTGCCGCCTCCCGCCACACGATATACTGTTTACCCCCTCCACGCGGCCGTAACGCTTTTTCGTGACAGAAAGTCGTAATACTCCGCGTCTATATAGAAGATTCACTTCAAAAATTCTGATCTCAATTTATTAAAAAAAATATACGACACATTCACCCTCTATATCTAACCCTTACAAGCGCAACCTACTCCTTCCCTTACGAGGACTACAGAATAATAAACCAAACATGTTAGCCTAAACTTTGTCCATATTCCAGGTGATGTCAAAATCTCATGGTCATCTCTTTAGCTGTTTGTTTTCCATTCAATCGCCCGTTTTTTATCCCCGTGTTATAATCAAATGTTTGCCTACTATTTCCTTCTACGTAAGTCATCAAACCTCTTCGCAACTTAAATTACGAAATCTCAGTGGATTAAACTAGATTCTCAAACGATTTTCCTAGTAACACTAGAAATTAAGTAGAAAGTGGGTGAAGTACTCTTTCTGGCCTTCATAAACAAAACCTTGTCAACAACCACCTTTTATTATTAGAAAGTAGGAAATTTGATATCATACAATTATTTTCATTTTCATTTCCATCCACGTATCGCGTATATTGTCGATTCATGAGAGAAAATGGTAAATAAAAGTTTGCATCACCTTATTATAACAACTTTAATTAGAAACGCTGCAAACAAACAGAGATGGAGGTTATTTTGCGGGAACGTAATCTTATTTGACGTCACCCAAGTATTGTTTTTCGAAAAAGACCCCAACCGACATGTACGTATTATAACTAGAGTGGATGAAGGCGTAGCGGTGTCAGTGGTAGAAATCAAAAATTGCGTCTCCACACGTCACCTACAGAAACTTTATCAGGTACATGTACGAAACAACAGCTTGCGGCCGTTATAAATAAATCTCCAATGAATTAGAAGCCGCTTTAATATCATCTCGCTGTTATTATTCGTCCCTCGAGGAAAGTACGTGTTAAATTATCACGGAGGTAATTAGATTCCGAAGCGTACCAAAATGGGAAAAAAACGACCGTCGTTCTCATTGTTAAGAAACATAATATCGGGAATTGAAAGGCAAGTTAATATCTTTTAATAAACCTAATGTTATATAACACATTATTTGAGATGTCAGCCTTCCTACTTCTATTTGGGGATTTTGTTTAGTAAGGAGAAAAATTGGCCTTGATCTTGGTCTTGCAGTCTTGATCTTGATCTTGGTCGAAAGATCGAGCACTGACTTAGCAAGACCAAGATTAAAACCAAGACCAAATACGCAAGACTAAACGAAAAATTCCGGTGGATTTATGAAATCGATTGAATAACGAATTTGTGGCAATCAATAAAACAATTCTAGTTCTGGCACAAAACAAATAAATAAAATAAGTAATGTAAGTAAAATATATTATATCTTTATAATATATGAAGCGACATCATTTAAAGTGAGAATCAATGAAGAAATGTCTGAAAAAATTAGCACGATTAACGGGCTGAGACAACGATGTCCCTTGAATACAGCTCTTTTCAACCTAGCTTTTACAGATCTAGAAAATACAATGAGAAAATGAGACTTGATCTTGCATTGCTCGTCACTAATTTCATTAATCCTGACTCATTCCCTGTATTATCACTCACTACATCATAAGGTCGTCAGTCCTAAGATTAATGGACACACAACTCCACTCTTTCTTATCCTAAGCTAATAATTTTCGTATTTCCCTACAACTACAACATCCCACATCTAATCTAGATCTACCTATACCCCTCCTAACTCCCGTTTCTGCTTCTAATATGTCACTGACTAGACCTTTATGCCTGAGAAGGTGTCCTACCAACCTATCTCGCCTACTTCCATGGTGTCTTCTGTTCTCCTATTCTTTCTAATACCTCTCCATTTCTAACCTTCTCTATCCACGGTTTCCTCATCATTCGCCGGTAAAACCACATTTCGGACGCTTCTAACCTTTTCTTATCCGCCGCGCCCACCGTCCATGTTTCACACCCGTACAGCGCCTCGCTTCAAACATACACCTTTTAGATATATTATAAGCCTTATCAATCCTACCTACTTCAAACGTTTCCTCACTTCTGTTACACCTATTAACTAACTACTTAACTATCCTACACTTCCGAATGATTTTCCACTTTATTTTCGTGTCTGAGATACAGCCCCCCTTCATGTAGCCACTACCTTGGATAAATAGCATAAATGTTTTTTTTTTTTAATTCATGTCTTTTTTGTTAATAATTAAATAAATCATATTTGAATTATTGTGTAATTCTAAAATTTCCAAAAGGTATACCTTCCCTCTTTATATATGTACATAGGAGTCTAGAGCTTTGATATGTCTGCAGTCTACTAAAGAATAGTTAATCTCAATACAATGGTCAACCATTCCATTAAAATTATTCTTTTTGTATTTTATGGCGGTCTCATGTTCAGCTGGGCGTTATAACATTGTCCCTTCCGATTGTTCAATGTACATACATACATACGTCTTTACTTTTGTTGATTTAATTAATGTCGCTTTTGTCGGTAATATGTAGACATTTTTTATTATTTATAATTAATTCTGTTNAATTAATGGCAATCAAACAATGTGATGCAATTTTTATTTGATCAACTCTGTAGTAGTGTTTTGTCCTTATTACATTGAATCTTGACAAATCAAACTAATGCTGTTGCAATAAAATTAATTAAAATAATTTTATCAATTATTTGTTTATGGTAAATGAAATATGTATTATGTTATATTGAGTTTGGATGGAAAAATCGTTTCGTCAAAAATGTTTACGCATTTCTCAAGATGAGATCACATAGTGACAAATAGCAAAGTGTTATAAAATTTTATCAATATTGTCATTGTATTGAATTATACACAGTCAACTTAATGAATTAAAAAAAAAATGACCACAAAAATCGTCCATTTTCTCACCCTCAAATTTTGTTTGAAAATTACCCCTATACAGTAATAAACTCCACAAAAACTTCAACTCCTTACGTTTTATTAGTATGAATAAACCGTAAGTTTGATAAGACTTAAGATTACAAAAACAGTTGATTGTAGGTAAGAAAACTTACACTTTATTTTAAATTATAAGCCTAAATCAAGTAAATGAAATAGGAAGCAAGGGTATTTGATTATTTTTCTAATAATTTATTGATGTTGTTAGTAAAATCTCCAACAAGCAAACTATATTACAATACCATCCTTCTTTGTTCACAATATTTTTATTATGCCTCGAAAAACTCAATTTTAAACAAATGGTTTACACTGCGGAAATTTCTAAATCCATCTAATTTGTAGCTTTCCATTAAGGAATCATTTCACGTGTTTATGACGGCGTCAGAAACTGAAATCTGAGGATTCATGTATGATTGGAAATGACGAAGTATTAGAAAGAGTACGAGAACAGAAGGCGATATGGAAGTCAATAAACAATAGAAACAGGAGTTAAGAGGGGCAGAGATAGATTCATCATCATCATAAGGTTGTCAGTCCTAAGACTGGTTGGACACGTACCTCCACTGTTTCCTATCCTGAGCTAAACATCGCATTTCCCTAAAACTAGAACAGCCCACATCCTTAACTATTTGCGAACAGTAATCTAATCTAGGTCTACCTCTACCTACCCCTCCTAACTTCCGTTTCTGCCTCTAATTTGCCTCTGACTAGACCTTCATGCCTGAGAAGATGACCTACCAACCTATCACGCCTAATTTCTTATTGACTTGCATGGAGTCCTCTGTTCTCCAATACTTCNACTCTTTCCTATCCTGAGCTAAACATCGCATTTCCCTAAAACTAGAACAGCCCACATCCTTAACTATTTGCGAAGAGTAATCTAATCTAGGTCTACCTCTACCCCTCCTAACTCCTGTTTCTGCCTCTAATATGTCTCTGACTAGACCTTCATGCCTAAGAGGGTGTCCTACCAAGCTATCTCACCTATTTTTTATACCTCTTCGAGAAATACGAAGATTGGCTGAAGATGGGAAGAAGTGGAGGTACATGACCAATCAAGACGTTTATGATGATAATGATCAATTGACAACTTTGCCTTCCAGCTTCTGTCTGATACTATTTCCTCGGATAATAATAACTTTTAGCATGCCCCTGGAGCTTTCAATTAAGCACAAAATGTCATTAAAGGATTTTTTGAAAAGCTTTATATCCGACTTCATAAGCCGATCTTCCTTTAAAAGCAAAAAAGCAACCGCGTGGGTCAATAAGTGAATAAGCCTTTTCAACATTAAAAGTAAAAAAAAAAATTTTTTTGAGAATTTAGCAAGCATTATGAATAATTAATTGTTACGTAGGGAGATTTTACTGCCCAATACACAGTAACCCAAACAAATAAAATGCTTTTTACTGACTTTTACGAAGGTACTTCGAATACTTTATTTATCGTATTTTAGATTTAGTCATAAATATACAGCTTGTGGTGACCGCTGTTGATCAAATACAAGTCGTAAATTCTATAATTGAACATCTAAAAGTATGACATATAAATACATAAATAAAAAATAGAAAAAATTCGGTCTTTGAATACGACCCTGTTGACGTAACGTTTAATTCGCGTATTTTTTATATCATTATTACATTAACAAATGAAGAGAATGTCGCTCCAATGTGGAAAAATGTTTGTTATATCTTTATTTTGATTATTTAATTAATTAGAAGTTTGGTGTACGGGGGTATAAAAAGTTATGCTCAGCGAAGCAGGCTGGTTATGGCTATCAAAAAAAGACATTTTGATTTTATTTTGTTGTACCTATATTATATACTCGAAAAAGATTGTTAAAGGTGTATGTTTGGAGTGCGGCGCTATACGGGTGCGAAAATTGGACGGTGGGCGCTGCGGAAAAGGAAAGGTTGGAAGCTTTCGAAATGTGATGTTACAGGCGAATGATGAGGACACCGTGGAGAGGTGCTGGAAAGAATAGAAGAACAGAGAAGTCAATAAAAATAGGCGAGATAGGTTGGTAGGACATCTTCTCAGACATGAAGGTCTAGTCAGAGATATATTAGAGGCAGAAACGGGAGTTAGGAGGGGTAGAGGTAGACGTACATTAGATTACTGTTCGCAAATAGTTAAGGATGTGGGTCGTTCTAGTTTTAAGGAAATGCGACGATTAGCTCAGGATAGGAAGGAGTGGAGATGCATGTCTAACCAGTCTTAGGACTACGACTTTATGATAATGATGATGATGACCTATATCAAGCGTATTCTAAAGTAACCGCCATTATTTCCAGTTTTCTAGGAACACCCTGTATACTACCTTAAGTTACTAACTACAGTTAAACACAAATATTTGAGAAAACACGAAACACAAAATGCAAATAAAAATAAAACTTTTATAGTGAATTATTTAAAATTGATGTGTATATTTTAAAGGCATCAATTAATGGCAATCAAACAATGTGATGCAATTTTTATTTGATCAACTCTGTAGTAGTGTTTTGTCCTTATTACATTGAATCTTGACAAATCAAACTAATGCTGTTGCAATAAAATTAATTAAAATAATTTTATCAATTATTTGTTTATGGTAAATGAAATATGTATTATGTTATATTGAGTTTGGATGGAAAAATCGTTTCGTCAAAAATGTTTACGCATTTCTCAAGATGAGATCACATAGTGACAAATAGCAAAGTGTTATAAAATTTTATCAATATTGTCATTGTATTGAATTATACACAGTCAACTTAATGAATTAAAAAAAAAATGACCACAAAAATCGTCCATTTTCTCACCCTCAAATTTTGTTTGAAAATTACCCCTATACAGTAATAAACTCCACAAAAACTTCAACTCCTTACGTTTTATTAGTATGAATAAACCGTAAGTTTGATAAGACTTAAGATTACAAAAACAGTTGATTGTAGGTAAGAAAACTTACACTTTATTTTAAATTATAAGCCTAAATCAAGTAAAAACAGTGAGTGCATCAAATGTTGCACCATTTGACATGACTCAGCTACTACTCTTTTATTTAACTCAAGAGTATTCACTTTTTTGTGGATTTTATATTCGGGATGCTCTCGTAATAAGTAATTATTTAGCACTTAGTTTAAAAACAAAATTTGAAGGCAAGAATCGGGCGATTTTTCGCAGTTGCCCTTTAAACAGATATTAACAACTGACTTACCGGATAGTCATTGTATTTCAACCCTACATAATAATCGGGATAATTTTTTGAATCGTCCTTTTTGAAAACTGCCCTCTGTTCCTCCCAACTGTTGCTATTACTGTCATAATCATCATGAAATGCTAGGCACCAAGAAGCGTACCAAATGCAAATGAATCCGAATAAAAGAACTTGTTGCATGTTCCGTCAAACTTTACGAACTAACTCTTCAACAATGTCAAAATTTCTGCTCTGGACGATCAACCCGGAACAAACGTCCGCAAAATGTTTAAATTTTAAAGTAAATTCTGTAAAAAAATATGTTACAACTTTTTCAAACTTATGTTGGCTAAAAAATCTTTTATACACGATGATGTTGGTACGTGCGTTTATGTTGTGCGAATGGGGGTGAAAATTGCCACTTGTACTGTCAATGCCGTCCAAACGATACGATGCGGTGGTAGAATTACAACGCAATCGCGAAACTTTGGTACCCGGTTAGTTCAATTCAATTTTACAAGTTTGACCATCAGTGTACACACGAGGTTATTTAATTAACAACCTGCTACCAGACAATATTACCTTCTTCAAATACATAAATAGAAACCGGTGTTTATTAGACCTTACTTTTGCTCAATAATCGCAACTAACGGATTCCTAGCGCCCTACTTTACTTTCTTGTCAAATAAAAACAAAATGACGCATTTGTGATATTAATGATGTAGGAACGTGATCTATAAAAATGTTAAAATTGAGAAGAAATACACAATATTATGTACAATGAATTTGTGTTCATATTTTGATTATACCTATATAATTCTTCCATGCACAAATTTTTCTATTTACCCACGAGCTTATCATGACAAGGAAAATAGTGTCGAGTTATCAAAACTCGAAAGTTTACCCTATTTTCAACTCATAAATTAACCTTTTAGCAAACAAAATAGTACCAAAAATATACTTAAAAAAAGTAAAAAATTTCGGAATAAAATAGTTTGTCTCTGTATTTCAACCATGTGTTAACCAAGACACAGGAACAAAGAACAATTACTCCAAAGACAGCATTTTTGTAAACAGTGGTAAAGTTTCTTTTCAACCGACGAAAAAGGGGAGGAGTTTTTCAAGTCGACGCTTTTTTTTTGTATGTATGACCACGCATAATTTTTTACAGAGTAGTCCGATTTTGATAATTCTTTTTTTATTGGAAAGGGTATACCCCGAAGTCGGTCCCATATAAACTTGGAAAAAAATTCCAACTTTAAGGGTAGGAAAACAGGGGATGTTTGTTGATTATTGTTCAGTCACTGATTGTAATGTATGACCACACATAATTTTTGACAGAATAGTCCGATTTTGATAATGCTTTTTTTATTGGAAAGGATAGGTATATCGCGATAATGTTCCTATATAAACTTGGAAAAAATCTAACCCTAGGGGTAGAAAAACAGGGTATGATTTATAGTAGAATAATAATAGTAGTAGTAGTTGTAGTAATTATAGCCACAAAAATTATAAAATAAAAACTTTTTAACAAAAATAAAAATGTTAACAAAAAAATAAACCACCGAAAAAACTGAGAAGCAAAAAATAATAAACCTTTATTTTATTAATTAAGTTCTTCAACTAATGTAAGTATACCTAAATAATTTTGAGTCGGCGCTAAACAATCAGTAAAGAAAGATCTCCAAATTACCTTAAATTTAAAGAAATAACCAAATAAAATTAACAATGCAATGGTTATTTTTAATTGGTCAAAAAGTCATTTAAACAATCAACCAATAAATTTTAATTGTTGGTTTGGTAGACTTTCAGGAAGGGTTGAATTAAAACGAGCTTATATTGTTTATATAGATACACTAAAAGTCTGCGAGGTGACAAAATCACACTGATATTGTAACAGTTCGGTTATATACTTCGTTTACTTTCTGTAGCGATGTGACCTTCAGTTTGACCGGCGCAAAGTAGAAAAGAACAGCACTAGACATTGGAAGAGGCACATCGCTATAGAAAGTAAATGAAGTATACTAATATACTTTTATTCAAGAAAAATAGTAAACACAAACACAAGAACTATATCGAAATAACAAATAATTTATAGTATCTATAATAATAAACAAATAATACAAATTAGAAGATTAGTACAAACGACCCAATTCCAATACAATTTTATTACCAAATTTATTAGGTAGGTTTTTGTTTTATAATTATTAAATTGTAATTACAAGTGCTGTTTGTTTTTTTCCTGTATTCGCAAATCTTGTAGGAGCCATTTAATTGAGCAGATCGAATAGTCAGGGAAATTTTGATCCAAAAAATGACGAACAACTAATGCATAATGAGGTAGTATACCATCTTACAGGAGAATTAAGTGAATGAAGTAAATATGAATAAAACTTTGGATAAACTAACCCTTCCAATAATTGTAAATATGTCCCGCCAATTAGATCTCCAAGAATAGATACCTATAGCTTAATAATGCGTTCCACAAAAATACCCACCCACAGTTTAGTGGTAGCAGATTCTATTTTGGTCTCGTTGTGTGTTCTGATGTTGAGGTGGTTAAATAATAGAATGCGGAATAAACGATAACAAACTTTAATAAACAAGAACGAAAAATGAAGACTAGAATTAAGAATGTAGAATGGTGAAGTTGAAATTAGGAAGGATAAGTCAGAACTGATTTTAGTTTTTGAAAAAGAGATCGTAAGAAGGGTGATAAGGAGGAGTTAGATATAAGTTAATTAAAGTAGGGAACCAATAGGATACTAGTAAAATCTGGAAATTTAGTTTAGAAGAAATACTGAGAAGTTAAGTTTGACCCCAAATCACCGAAGAAACTGACCATAAAACTGCAATTAGGAAAAGTAAGAATTATAGACGTCATGCAGTTAGTATACACAGTTGAATTGTTAAAAGGGATGATAGGAAAGTACGTAGGGCATTAAATAGACGTTTAGCTGAAGAACAGGTATAGAGTAGGTATAGAATAGAGTAAGTATAGAAATAGAATTATAAGAAAAGAATATTTTTACACAATAATAATACAACAATACAGAAATTCCAAACACACAAATACAAGTACATACTAAAGTTTTCACAGACATACCAAAAAATATATACAACGACACACTCAATACTTCACTCTAAAAAATTAACTATTTTCTTAAAAACTATCAAATCGCCACACTATGTACGCACTTCACGGAAGATGTCTATATCTAAATTGGATATTGAAAATGACACTGGAACTTTCAGTTGCTCTTTAATTCATGATTTGGTTGAAAGCATTAACTACTTAATTTCTACATTTATCATTTTCGAAAAACAATTCGTTCATTTCAATCCTCTTTACGGTCGAATAAAGCATTTTTGAGTGATAAAATAAATTGACAGGCCAAACTAAGAAATATGACCTCTCTGCGAAACATTGCTAGAAATAAAAACCATTCAGTAACGATTTGATCATTTCATAGCAATATTGTAGTGAAAACATCAAGGCCCTTGTTGATTATGAATTGTTGACAATCGTTAGGTCGCTTCTAACTCAAGGAAGGAAAAGAAAAAATGTTAATTTGAGTGTATTCAAATTTTGTTTAATGAATTATACTCATTACCTATAAAAAAAGTCGCTTCTATGCTCGCGAACGGTTAATTTAGATATTCGAAATAGAAAATTAATTTAGAAATTAGGAATATAAAATTAATTTAGAAATTCGAAAAAGATTGTTGGGTGCGGCGGAAAAAAATCAAAAGTTAGAAGCGTTCGAAATGTAATTTTACAGGCGAATGATGAGAATACCGTGGATAGAGAAAGTTATAAATGAAGAGGTATTAGAAAGAATAGGTGAACAAAGGACTCTATAGAAGTCAATAAGAAATAGGCGACATAGGTTGGTAGGACACCTTCTCAGGTATGAAAGGCTAGTCAGAGACTTATTAGAGGCAGAAACAGGAGTTAAGAGGAATAGAGGTAGACCTAGATTAGATTACTGTTAGCAAATACTTAAGGATATGGGATGTTCTTAAATTCTAAGAAGGGAAACTAAATATGGTAAGATGGTAGAAGAAACAAGAAAAAGAGTAGTAAGATACGAAGAAAAAATAAGAGGACTGCATGAAGAAGATATAAGAAAAGAGATATAGAGAAGAAAAGTGTTGAGAATTGATTTGGAAAATAAATATAATAAGGAGAGTAAAATCCCTAAGAGAGGTAATGATAAGTCAGGAGCAAATAGAGAAGTGGAAAAGAGAAAGAGTGTATACAGGGAACATGTTAAAAAAAAAGGAGTTACAAAATAACCAGAGGGGAAGGAGTATACAGAAGTCAAAAATATGCGAAAGATTTGACAATGGGACTTATTAACGGAATATTTGAGGGACGGAATAGATATAAAATTAATGGATGAAAGAACAAGAAAGAAAATGCAGAATATGTAGGAAAGAAGCGAGATGTTAAGACGTGCGTTAGAAGAGGATGTAAAAAATAATGTAATGGAAGAATGTAGAGAATTGATAATTGAGAATGGTAGAGGGCTGAAAATATTAAAAAAAATTTTAAAGAAAAGAAAAAGGGTAAGGAATGGACGTTAATAAGGGGGGATTATAAAAAAAAAGTTAATTTATTTTTTGTTTAGATGATAGAAAGTATGATTTGCATTTTTTTTATTAGTGTAAGTTTTAGAACGAATATTAGATTTTTGTTTTTTATTCATTTTTGTACTAAGAGGAATAAGTCTTGTAGAACGAAGAACGGGGGGTTAGCTTTTTTTGTTTAAATATTTGTATATATGACTTAAGGTTTATTAAAGCATTATATGTATATAATAAAATATGGCGGAGGTGCCAGACACTACAATCTTTCTCGAAATGTAGTACCTACCTATTACTTTCTGTAGCGATGTGACCTTCAGTTTGACCGGCGCAAAGTAGAAAAGAACAGCACTAGACATTGGAAGAGGCACATCGCTATAGAAAGTAAATGAAGTATACTAATATACTTTTATTCAAGAAAAATAGTAAACACAAACACAAGAACTATATCGAAATAACAAATAATTTATAGTATCTATAATAATAAACAAATAATACAAATTAGAAGATTAGTACAAACGACCCAATTCCAATACAATTTTATTACCAAATTTATTAGGTAGGTTTTTGTTTTATAATTATTAAATTGTAATTACAAGTGCTGTTTGTTTTTTTCCTGTATTCGCAAATCTTGTAGGAGCCATTTAATTGAGCAGATCGAATAGTCAGGGAAATTTTGATCCAAAAAATGACGAACAACTAATGCATAATGAGGTAGTATACCATCTTACAGGAGAATTAAGTGAATGAAGTAAATATGAATAAAACTTTGGATAAACTAACCCTTCCAATAATTGTAAATATGTCCCGCCAATTAGATCTCCAAGAATAGATACCTATAGCTTAATAATGCGTTCCACAAAAATACCCACCCACAGTTTAGTGGTAGCAGATTCTATTTTGGTCTCGTTGTGTGTTCTGATGTTGAGGTGGTTAAATAATAGAATGCGGAATAAACGATAACAAACTTTAATAAACAAGAACGAAAAATGAAGACTAGAATTAAGAATGTAAAATGGTGAAGTTTANTGGAAGTCAATAAAAAATAGGCGAGATAGGTTAGTAGGACACCTTCTCAGGCATGAAGGTCTAGTCAGAGACATATTAGAGGCAGAAACAGGAGTTAGGAGGGGTAGAGGTAGAACTAGATTAGATTACTCTTCGCAAATAGTTAAGGATGTGGGCTGTTCTAGTTTTAGGGAAATGCGAAGATTAGCTCAGGATAGGAATGAGTGGAGGTACGTGTCCAACCAGTCTTAGGACTGATGACGTTATGATGATGATGAATATCTTTTTACCAATATTGATGTTTATTTGTGAAGGACTTGACACCCCAATTATGATTATACTTAAAATATTTTAATCATTTTGCTGTTCTTTTGTGAAGTCGTACAATAATTTTATTATTCTTGCGCCCTGTTTTTTATCTATAGGTATACCTACATATGATAAGTCTTAGGAAATATCAAAGGATAGATACCTATTTCCCTTATACCAAGTATGTGATTCTCGGAAAAACCTTATCAAAACAAATTTCCTATACCTACAACAATATAGAATTATAATATTGAACACATTGACTTCCGTAAATCCATTGTTATATTAACATGAAGAACATAATTAAATGTGAAAGCTCAATCGATTTTCTAAGAAACTTAATGTCAGGGACACACAGGAATCACGCCACAAAAAATCTGGGATTAAAATTCTGAAAAGTTTTTACTCATTGTTATACTTTACGGAGAAATATTAACTATATGCTTTCTGGAACTTAACGAATAAATAATTAATAAGAATAAAAATTATTTCGTACCAGGTATTCAAATTTTGGACCTATCCCTAATTCCGTCTTGATCTAACTTTTGCTAAAGGTTTAATTGATAACTATATTCTTAATTAGGTAATCATAAGCTACAATCCCCATTTCTTTGACAAGTTTTTGAATCGTGAAGCATCCGTGGCCGCTTAGGCCTTCTTAGCTTATTATTGAACAAATATGCATGACCTACTCTCAGATTGAGTACTAACAATTATTATTAACAACACCAACGCGTAGAGAATGCCCAAATTAATTTCTGCCACTTTTAATGGCGAAAATAATATTGAACACAAAGTTCTAGAATTGGACGTCTCATTACGACCAAAGCACCAAATGCAAGTTTAGTACAATCTTGAAAGCTTATAAGGGACCAAAAGCGTTCTTTTCGAAATTTAATTGTAAGTAAACGAATATTACAAGACACTTACGTAAGCTCGCTCATCCCTAACCTAACCTAGCACATTAAAAAATTTATTGGAATGGAATAGGACTCCAGACAAGGATCACTCCAAAAAATGTTTGTACTGTATTAGATTAGGTTAGAATTGAGTTAGGTTACATTAGTTTCTTTTTTAGTACTTTATTTTAACCCCTAATGTTCAATATTCAAGGAGAATTGACGTTTTGGTCATGTATCAGTTGGACATTCCTATAGCGTCCAAATTCCATGCAAAACATCTGCATTCTTATCAAATAAGGTCTTGCCGATACTCTTCCTTTCATATTTTTTACGATAATTCGCTATAACAAATCCAACACCGCCCTGTCAAAATAATCGACTTTTTTAAATTTATACCATCATTAATTTTTAGTTAAGTTTAGTGGCAAACTATTATTGGAAACTAAAACTAAACAGTCGTCAACAAAGTGTTAATATTTGTTCAATTTATGTGCAAACATTGCTTTGCGAATGGGAGTGAGAGACTGTGGGGGAGTGGAATGCAAGACGATTGCTTGTTGTTTTCAAACAATACGTAACATGTTACAAAAGCAGTCGAGGAGAGAAGGAATTGGAAACGTGTGGAGTCTAATCAAATTTCCTCAAACTGTTGGACCACTAAGTAGATTAATATTCCTTTATTAAATGGAATTGCATGTGCCTATTAACGAACCGCCACACTGTATTCATTAGCAAGTCACAGTTCAGGGATTCGGAGGCTATATTAAGGACACTATGTAAAATCCATTACGATTATTGAATTTTGAAACCCAATAAGTTTTTCACTGATTATGATGGGAATTCCTTAATAAATTGGTATAGGAACAGTTCCTACCGTTTGTATTCCTGTACGGTGCGATAATTGATTAAATCTGTTTGGGTTAACAGGGCGATTGTTATCTGTTTGTTAAATGAAAATTGTCGTTGCCTTTTTCATTGTCTGTAATAAAATGGTAATAAGTACTTCCACGACAGCGGAGTCAAAATACCTGATAAAATCAAAAGTACAAAATGATCAAATCCACATGGGAATTGCAAAAGTCGAAAACCTTTTCTAATAATGTTTTCCCGAAATCGTAATTAATCATCACTACCTATATTAAAACTGCCAATTTTCTGCAAACCCATTCAAAAAAGTCAATTTTGAAAATTAGGTGGTTACATAATATCAACATTATGAAAATGCATGTCAATCAGTATACGTAATATATATTATATTATAGTTAAACGAGAAGATTAATCTAATCTGAAGAAGATGTAGGCACCTATCCGAATAATTACAGTAAAAGCTCTTCATTCGCCGGGTATACGTTCCATAAATATGTCGCGAATACAGAAACCGTTGATATGGTATGGTAATTAGTATGGAATCATAGGGGATACATTCTAAGGTTCCAAAATAAAACCAATATGTATCAAAGTAAAATCAATTTATTGAGAAATTCGCAATTAAAATTAATCGTTATAATCAGCTATAGACAAGAGTAGAATTTTGAAATTAGTCCACTCGGTTACATCTTTTTTAAAAGTCACCTCAACACGAGCCGATAGTACTCAAAAGATGCTAATACGTTGCAAAATAACACTGAATCCTTTTCTACTCGGTTAAATCTTTTATAAAAACAGCTTCGGCACGTACCAGCTGTACATACTCAAAAGATGCCGATACATTAAGGGGATTCAGTAGTACATGCGCCGTAGAGTAAAAACATGGTTGTCGGTTTTACATATCATGAGTTTAATGTTTGAAACAGAGGTTTGAAATTTTGTAGTAAGATAGATAAAGCTTTTTTAATTTTTTAATTTCTATTGAAAATACGTGTCCTACAAGAAGCATCAACTTTAAGCACTTGTAAAAGCTTTTAATGACCATATTATTGAAAACCAAACACGTACCGAGTTAATGTGAACCTTTGTCTATTACCATAAAAAAAATCACATATTTATCTCGCAGCGTTAAATCACAATGTTTAGAATAGAAACCCATATTTTCGGAAAAATTCACAGTAGGTTCGAGCGGTCTATTGCTGTCAATGTTTAGCCGCGAATACAGGAACAGGAACGCGAATAAAGAAACCGAGAATAAGAATCTTTTACTGTATACAGAAGGTGATGAATTCAAAGAACCTTCCCTTGTCAATGACTGATAAAATAAAAGACAATAAACTTCATGTTTTTATTCCTCTTGACCCTTAACTATTGAATATAAATTATAAGGAGGCATCCATCAATTACATTAGCTCAAAATATGAGGGGGATCCAATAAAATCTCATCAAATCTCATTTAAAAGGAGCGGAGTCATTTAAATCTCAACATAACTTTTACATCATTTAAATACAGATAATGAATAAATTTATTCATTTTTTTACTTTTATTGAGGTGTCCCACTTTGCCCAGGTAAATTTCACTTGAGGGGAGAGGATCTCACCGCATCTTACCAAATCTCGCCAACGGCTGAGGGAATGTCCCCATATCTTTTTTCACATACATATCAATAATTTTTGAACTCAGTAGAGTGTAAAGCCAAAAATGAGTAAAATTTAGTACGTTTTGGTACCATTAAAGTCAGAGTAAAAATGAAAGTATACTTGGTATGACAGGTCCCATAGTAAATGTATAACACTAAACTAAAATTTCAAATAGTGGTTTTAGAACAGTACCCAACAAAACCAACATTTTGCCATTTAATTACCATTTTGCAAAAATTAAACTATGTTTATTATGTGGCAGATACTCCATATGCACAGTAGCAAAGATACAAAATTACATACAATAATAACAATTACATACAATAAATAAGAATAAGGCGTTAATATTTCATAAAATGAAACCTTTACAAATTCACAGGTGTGCTTTTAATTCTTTCACTTTCTTCACAGACGTGTGATTTAAAACGAAGGACGTGGTGTACTTTTTATCGTTTCAAAAATTCATAATTGAAATTATATTACGTACCTATGTAAAATTTTATTGCAAAGTAGATATGATAAGGCGGTTCCAGGCCAACAATTGTAGTGCAATGAAAGCTGTAAAATTGTAATAGTTTATTAAAAAAAAACTGCTATCTCTCTCTAGAAATTTGTAATGGTAACCGCGATTTAACCGTCAGTATGAATGGTCCTTCCTGACCAGGCAAAAATGTACTCGGAACAATATTTAACACCCCACAAGGAATGTTATTTAATTCTAAAACTACAAAACCAGACCTGAAATAAACACATTTATTTTCCGCGTTATTATGAGCCCAGGATGCATATTAATAAATATTTTGATGTTTACCTGAAAGGTCCTGATGTTGTGGTTTTAAAAGGAGCGGTAACAGTGGTATCATTAACACTTGCAATAGTAACATCAAAACCAATTTGATATTGTTTTGGACCTTTTAATTCAATTAAAATTTCATTATCACTTCTAACCCCTTCAATTTCCACCCTGTACATAGGATTATTTTTATATGTAGACTGATGGTTTCCACAACCACCTGCTGTTACTCCCTTCCATTCCCCTGTCACCTACAATGAATTCATACTCTCCAGATATTTACATCAAATTAAGAATTTAAAAGCAATAAAACCTCTTTAGTGTGAACATACGGATCTTCAATTTTGCTTAATGTAAACGGACAGGTGGAGTAAGCTCTTATTGTATAGAAAATAGTTTGAGTTTTTTCATACTGAGATACAACAAGGGTATATTTTTTACTACTAGTTGGATTCAAAATTATTTTACATAAATAATGGGGACTGTTAATTCTTACGCCGTCTATATAAGGTGAAGGATCGTCTAGAACATTTTTGATTAAAATGTTAGTTTTATAAAATAATTTAATTAAAAATTTACTAGGATAATAAACTCTTTTTCCATTAGTATTGTAAACAAGCAGAGTAATATATTCCTTATTCTCCCTAAAATCGTCAATTTCGGTTATATGCCTGGTAAGTAAAACCCAAATGGCACCCTTAGTCTCTAAACCTACTTCTAAGGAAAATTGAGGATTATTTCCTATATTGTAGAGATCCTTTACAGGACCAGTGCAGGCATGCCATGCTCTGAAAGTCACGAAGTAAAAATAGATAATAAGCCAACAAGACCATTACTGAATTTGAAGACTATTATAATAAGAACATTCAACTCTTACTGATGGGTACAATATGTATACTGAAAAAGCTCGGGATTCCAATTCAAATAAAATACTTCAAAAAAAGCACAAATACTATCATAATCTATCCAAAATACTCCATTATCAAACTGAGATGCACTGTTTGGATCATAGTTCAATAAACGTTGTAACTCTGGCGTCCAATGTCTTGTGTCCAATTCTGAATAATTTCCCTTCCATCTCAAATGAGACCATGGATTCTTAAGTTTCAACAACCTGGCCTAAACATGTGCTTTAGCTATTAATATTTCAACATTTCATAATATTCTAAAACCTACACCATTTACATTTCGAACGTCAAGTACTGCGTAAGCGTGTGTAGCCACAAGTCCCGTTCTTTCTGCTTCTGCTTCTGATAATTCCCCTGTCGCCGTAGTAATTAATACATCCCCTTTAGATAAACGCGTTTCTAACGTACTAAACAGAGCGTCTTTGTTAAAATCCTGTTCTTTACTTCTTATCGCTATACGTTCTGGAATCCATCCTGTTAAAGCATGTAGATCTATGTTCTACAATAAGACAATAATCTAACTTTAAGTAAAGTACCTTTTTTGCATAAAAAACAGAAAAATATTTCTTATCGTATGAGGTAAAATAGATATCTTTTATTCCTATTTTTGTAGTATCAACGGAAGAGGCTGAATGAACAATACAGACGACAAATGTAAGCCATTGTAAACCATATCAACAGCGTTGCCAGAGTTGGTAAAATTGTACCAATCTAGCACATTTTAACCTTTTTTGTTCAAAAATATAATTTCATCGTTTTTAGTACATTTGTGCTAATTACATTTTTAAATGAGGACAGAAAAATAAACAATATTTATTCTGAAACAAACAAAACCTATGAATCGAATGATACCGCCTTCAAATATTTATTTAGCCTGATTATGCTATCTGGTTGACTATATTCGTAGGATCTTCAATATGGGTGGGTTATGCTTATGTAGCGTTCGAAACGATTGATTACGAGTTACGAGATTTAGTGAGGACAGCGTTGCCCTCGGTGGGGAAATCCCTCAGTTCTTATTATTTTGTACAAAGTATTTAATACATTTTTGTACGACATTCTGGTACAATTGAAAAAAAAACAAGCAACGCTGCATAGCATAGCTAACTCATTAACCTGCATAAAGCTTTATTATAATTATTAATATGTATAGCATTTGGCTTTCTTTTTACTTACACTGTTACTACCAGGAAAGTCATATCCTCCCATAACTTTCATGTATGCTTTTTCTAAAAGTGAAACCCAAAATTCATTCCTATTACTAGAATAAGAACACAACAGCCTTCCATGCTTGCTAATTGGTAATGTGTCATCAATTATCACTTTTCTTGCTACACCGTTTAATATTAGTTTGACCATATATTTCCCAAAAGGGTTGTAAATAGGGCGCTTATCTTTAGTTCTTGGAAATATTTTTGCAGTAATAATCTTTTTAACAAAGCGTCGTTCATACTGTGCACTAACAGCCAAACTTGCTACAAACGAACAATCAGACACAATGGTCTGCTTAATGCTATAATAGTCTGGATGATCTCCTACAACTATGCATGGATCAGTGCAAATATCTTCAGGTCTAACCCAACCAGCAAACTCCCTTTTCTGTTTAGGTGAAAGTGCTAATACACCATCTTTATCAGTAAAACTTATAGCATACTGAAATTTTTCTTTTAAATCTATAGACATAAAGGGAACATATTCATTTTTGTTTATTCTTGAGGTATGAAACAAAACTCTCTTTTCTTCCTCAGTGTATCCATCTTTTCCTCCTGTTACTTTTAACTGAATGCTTGAACTTCTTTGTAACGTGGGTGCAGCTTTTGGTACAAACTGTAATGGCTTAAAATTTGATTTTGACACATTTTCTGGAGCACTACTTGTTGCCTCATTACTGACTCTTTTTATACCTTTTAATGCTTCTGCTCTCTCTAATGCTTGAATCACAATCTCCCTAAGTTCCCCATGCATAAATTCTGGATAATGAGTTACATATTCTATCGCTTGAGCATACAAGTCGACAGCCGTATCTTTTAGTCCTGCATTATCTGCATCTAAACCCTGCTGTAGAAGAAAATGTAGACGTTTCAGTCTCTTCTTGTGTTCGTCTTCAGCTTGAGTTGAATATTCAGCATCTTTAAGTTGTTCTAAGACAGCAGCACGTTGGGAATATTCTTGAGATTTTTTTCTTAACGCAGTAGCTTTTTCTGCTTCACTTATGTCAGCAGCTTTGACAAGAAGTTTTGCTGCAATTGTATAAAAGTATGTTGCTGGTTCATACTGTTGGTCAGTATCAAATTGTACTGCTCGTTTAGCTGCTGCAATAGCATCTTCCAAAAACTGTTGAGGTCTACTCATATTTAAATTACGAAAATATTACATTTAACGCTTTAAACAAACAAAATTTGCATGTTTACTTGTGGTTTGAGGTTAAGGTATGGAAAACAAATTACTCAACTAATTCAGTTACTCAGCATTGGCATCATCACTTCATTAGTCACTTATGAAAAATAAAAATGATTCATTAACATAAGCATAAGAAAAAAATAAATTTTGGACATAAAGAGTAAAAGTAGATATATTTTTTATATTTAATTTTTTGTTTCGCCAACCCACACACAGTGTCTCAGTGTCTAAACCTCCCCCCCCCTATGAATTAGTTACTTTAATAAGTAAATGAATAAATCAACTAATTCAATTAGAAATCGTAGTTCCCCAAGGTACCATTCTAGGGCCTTTACTGTTCTTATTATTAACTTAGTAGCTTAAAAAAGGTTTGTACAGTTAAAAGATAATTGTAAAGAATGTATTATGTTTTGTACTTAATAATATCAGTATTAATGAAATATAGGAATGTATATACAAACAGTTATCAAAATATATTAAAACACAGCTATTACAAATCCAATTCAAAATCGTCCTCCGAATCACGAACACTATTATGCAATGCAGCTTTTAACTGGGAATTTTCTTCTTCTAATTGGACTATTTTTAAAACCTGCGCCTCATACAAGTCCTGATATTCAGAAAGTTTAGCTTCTAACTCTACATAATCATTCTGCGCATCACTTAAAGTATCTTTTAATGTAGCAACTTCTTCTTCAAGCTGCTTAATTTTCTCTTGTAAATGTAACTTCTGGTTGTCTTCTTCTGCTATGCTAAGTTTTTTATTTAGGTATGTAATTTCCACATCCTTTTTCCGTAGTTCACCTTCATAGTGGATTTTTTGTCTTTCTATATCTCTTTGACACCTTTCAAGTTCTTCTATGTAATAATCAATATCATTTTCATCCATAGTTAGATCAATTATGCCACTCTTACAATCATTATCCAACTGACTCTTCAACATGTTAATTTTTCCCTCCAAAAGTTTCACTTTGTTGTCCTCAATTTGTTTTAAGTTCGCCATTTGCTGCTGGTGGCACCTTTCTATGTTGTCAATAATGTCCTTGTAACCCGCTACAATTCTGGCGCGATCCCTTTGATATGTATCTTCATTTAATTGCAATTCAGTTTGAAGTTGACATATGATTGATTTAAGTGCTTCCTTTTCTTCATCGTAATATTTTTGGAATTCACTGATACCAGTGCTTTTTGATTGTAAGAATTGCGAAAATCTACTTTCCCGTCTCTCATTTCGAATTATTGTCTTTTCAACTATTATATCTTTGGCAATAGCAGAAAAATTGAGAACATGTAAACTTTCATCGAACATAATCCTTGAGGGATTCAAATTCACAATCATTGCAATTGGTTCATGTCCTGACAACGCTTTCTGGAATAACCGAGTCAGTTTTGATTCTCTGAAAGGTACTATTTTACCATCACTGTTGTTCTTTTGTATGTCCCGGACTGTACTTATACATTTTCCAAGGACCAAAAGAGAATTGTTTATATTATTAGATTCCTTTAACCGATCACCAATATTTAATGTTTTTTTAACTCTCTCAGAACCTGCTAAATCACAAAAATGAAATTGACTCATTGAAGTCCCATTGTCTTTTTTTGAGTTTTGTACTAATTTAATGGTAAAAATGCAGTGGGATCTACTTGAATGAGAATTTAATTGTGTTTCTGCGTATTGTAAGTTTTGTTGGCCATACTGAAGCACCATATAAGCTTCTAAACCTGACATTACATTTACAGCTTTTAAATTTTTAATATAATTATTTCCTCTAATGGCTCCTAAACACAATTTCTGTCTAGATTTCCCTCTAGGAGGCTGAGGCACTAGCAGGTCATAAATACTTTCATTATAAATTTCTGCAAATGTTACCCAAACCCCCAAATTGACATCATCTGCTTCATCTAAAACAGCTCCTGGTTCGTTGCTTAGTCTTTTCTGCATTGATCTTAATAAAAACAAAAATACATTACAACTATTATGACAGATAATGATAAGAAATTAAATACCTGTACATTTCACAATGCAATTTACGGTCAGATACTGAATTAATAATTTGATAGCATGCTTCTCGTTCAGTTTTGCATATTGAACTGTTAAGTCTTATCATTAAACCAGGATGCATTGGTTTCATAGTAGTATGCTCATGAAGCTGTGGTAATGTTTGAAACAAGTATTCTAAAGCTCTTGGAATTATCCCTGGCTCTTGATCTGTACCCAAAATTGTAAAGGTTTTTCCTACAAGTATTTTATTAATAGAGTTATATTCTTGGTATTTTAATTGATACTTGCCAGATCCTGATGCACCATAGGTGAATAATGAACAGTTTTGTCCATTAATAAATCTTAACACTTTTTCTTTTACAACCCCATTAAAGATGTCTACTTGTTTTGCATCAGGAGGAAATATTTTTGTGAATATATACTTTTTAACAATCTTCTCATTCCTAATGTTACGAACGCACTGTGCATCACTGGGTATTTTACAAAGTAACGTTTGATCGTTTTGAACTTCATAATACTGCTCAATATTATCAGCTTTTTTAAAGCGTAAATAAACTTGTAAACGTCCGTCCTCTTCTTCCTTTATGGAATTAATTCATTTTTAAATCATTTTCGAATTCAACAATACTAAAAAAAAACTTCTTACCTTTTCATCCTCTTGTTGACTTTCTTCTCCAAAAAGTGGAAGAAGATTAGTTGGTTTATCAAACCTTCTAGGTAGATTTAATGCCTGAATACTTGGATCTCTAGCTTTAATGTATGAAATTGCTTCCATTTCTGCTTGTTCAAATAAATCATCCATTTTTTTCGCCAATAAATAAATTAAATACCATCAAAATTAAAAGTTTAAACTAAACTGTCACTACTCTGATCGTCAGATTAACGGTTTTGCGGATTCAAAATCATATTCAAAATTATCAAAATAGACAACCACAGATTAACTCGCAGTACGGGCATGTAAATAACCAATAGAAAATATACAAAGCAGCAGGACCGTACTCAGAGTGTACCTGCCCTGAAAAATTTTTTAGTTTGTTGTAGCAGTTGACCTAAGTAAATAAAAAAGTTACTATTCCGATGTACTCACTTAGCCAACTTTCTTTTAATCGTTTTAACTGGTAACTTACTTAGTGACTCTGTATTACTTTGTGTTTTACTCGCTGGAGAACTCTTATCATATATCTACCATCTATGAAGCTTGTGTATAACTACCTATGGTATATAACAATTGGATCTTGCTAGATCTTTTCAATAGATCTCTTCTATCTATGATAGATCTTCTATAGTATGGATGCTGACAACAAATGTCAATATTTTGATATGATCAACATTTTCTAATTTTTTAATTTAATAAGTATACAATATTTAGTTTGTTATTTATTGTAAATAAAATAGTTATTACTCTTTTCGTGTTAGTTAAAATCAAAAAGTTACTTAAATGGCCGATTTCATAGAATCAGAGGCCGAAGAAAGTGAGGTAATTATAGTTCCAGTTATTTTTATGTAATTTCCTTCTTATTTTATGGTAAAATAATATTAAATGATGTTATACATAGGAAGAGGAAGAATTGGAACCTCACGAACGTAAAAAACTAAAACAATCAAAAGTAACTGTTGAAGACAGCTCAGAAGAGGAAGAAGGTTAGTTGCAGATGTTGTGTCAGACTGTGTTCATTTTTTTTCTTTGCAGATGACGAAGAACGTTTAAGAGAAGAACTTAAAGATCTTATTGATGATAATCCTATTGATGAAAGTGAAGGTGAAGATTCAGATGCTTCTGGTGGAGAGAAGCGCAAGAAATCTGATGATGAAGAATATGATGACAGATTAGAAGATGAAGATTATGAGCTTTTAGAAGAAAATTTGGGAGTAAAAGTAGAAAGAAGGGCAAGTAAAAAATTTGTTGAAAAATAATTCTTTAAGAATTGAAAAAGATGTTCATTATTATAGAAATTCAAAAGGTTGAGACGTATTGAAGATGAAGAAAGTGATGGTGAAGGGGATGATGATGAAAGTCCAGACAAAGATAAAATTGCTATGGAAATCTTTTCTGATGATGTAAGTAATGTAAGAATGTTATTATATAGCAATTATATAATTGTACTACAAGTTACTTCACCTAAGCATATTTATAACCAATAATGAAATTAAAAAATAAGGATTGTGCCCTAGCAAAAAGAGTAAAAATGAAAAAACTGGGACAACTATAACTTGACATTATCGATTCAAACAAGGTTATGCTTGCCCTAGGTTTTCTTTTTTTTATTATTACTGTTTTTGTTAAGCAATAAAGTAACGTCCTCCTTTTTAAGTTCATTTACAATTGACTATATTCATGACAAATCATAACTTTGTGTGCCCTTGCAACATAAAATAAACTAAATTATTTTTATTACATTAGTCTTACTAAATATTTCATAAAATAGCAAAATTGTTTGATTAATTCCCGATGATAATTTTGTCTAAATTTGGTATATATTATTAATTAATTTGGCTGTAACATATACATTAAAAATTTGTAATTGACAAATGTTTAAAATGCAAAACACAGGACCAAGGAGAACAGGTAAGCTTAGTGTTTTCTTTGTTCCTATTTGCAGAGCCACAATGTCCACTTTAATATAAATTAGGTGCAAGTAAATACTAATATAAAATCCAATAAAAAAGGTGTAAAAAATTATAAATGATGTAGTGCTTATTTAGACTACATTATTTTACATAAATTTTAAACAATAATTGATTAGGATGATGACCGCCGCTCTGAGCGTAGTCAGAGGCCTCAACCAGAACCTGAAGTGGAAGATGAAGAAGAGGGAGAATATTCTGATGCTGATGACTTTATTGTTGATGACGATGGAAGACCTCTGAAAGATAAAAAGAAGAAACGAAAACCGATCTTCACTGACGCGTAAGTAAATTGTAACATCATAAAAGAAGTTTTCAAACTTTTAAAAAACAAATTAGGGCTTTACAAGAAGCTCAAGAAACTTTTGGTGTGGATTTTGATTTTGATGAATTCACAAAATATGACGATGAATACGAAGAAGAGGACGAAGAAGAAGAAGACGACTATGTAGAAGATGAAGATGATGGAGAAAGAAGGTATGAAATAATTCAATTTGTCAAACATTTAGGTTTTCATTAAATTAATGTGTCTCTCGTTAAATCACAGACGTCGCCCCAAAAAAGCAGCGCGCAAAAAACCAACACGCAAATCAATATTCGAAGTTTATGAGCCCAGTGAACTTAAGAGAGGCTTCTTTACTGACTTGGACAATGAAATTCGAAATACAGATATTCCAGAGCGTATGCAATTGCGGGAAGTCCCTATCACTGCCGTTCCCGAAGACTCAAATGAACTAAACGAAGAAGCTGATTGGATATATAAACAAGTAAATAAATGTAAACGAGTTAAAGTTCTCCTTGAATTAATTGTTTTTATTACAGGCTTTCTGTAAACCCACCGTTTCTAATCAAGATGCTCATTTAAGTCTTGAGGCGAAGGAGAGACAAAAAAAGGGCCCTCAAACAGTCGGTAAAATACGTAAAGCATTAGACTTTATGCGAAATCAGCAGCTTGAAGTGCCCTTTATTGCATTCTATCGAAAGGAGTATGTGCAGCCTGAGTTAAATATCAACGACCTTTGGAAAGTGTACAAGTATGACGCAAAATGGTGTCAACTGAAACAGCGCAAAGAAAATCTTTTGAATTTGTTTGAAAAAATGCGTTCTTATCAGCTGGACCAACTGATGAAGGACCCAGACGCTCCGATTCCGGAGAACGTGAGAATCATGAAAGATTCTGACATTGAACGTTTGAAAAACGTTCAAACTGCTGAAGAATTGCAAGATGTCTATAACCATTTCATTTTATATTATGCCAATGATTTGACCCCCATGCATGCAGCTTGGAAAGCTAAGGAAAGAGAAAGAAAGAAAGAGGAAAGAAGAGCTGAAAGGTAAAAAAATTGAAAATGATAGTAGTGTAATATTAAATGCGAAATCTTATTTAAATATTTTGTTTATATTTTAAAAACTAATCTAATATAACCTTTTCTTTTTTATAGGCTACGCAGATTACAAGAAAATGATGAAGGGGATATTCCTGATGATGAAGAACGAGAGGAAGAAGTAGAAGAACAAGAACCAGAAACCTTAAAGTATGCAAAACGTTCCGGTTCTTACAATTTGTGCCAAAGGGCAGGTTTAGGTAAATGTTAATTTTGTAATCTAAATTTAAATGATGTGCTAATTTTTTCACAATTTGTTAGACGCTTTAGCCAAAAGATTTGGTCTTCAACCCGAGCATTTTGCCGAAAACTTAAGAGACAACTACCAAAGACATGATGTTGAACAAGAACCGGTCGAACCGATTGAACTTGCAAGAGAGTATGTTTGTGCGTAAGTAAATTAAAAATTGATACTTTAAATACGTAGTATTATTTCGACAAGTTAGTTTTTAAGGAAGAAGTTTTATTAATTTTTAGTAAATTCCCTACACCTGATGACGTTTTACAAGCTGCAAAATTCATGGTGTCCCTTCAATTAGCTCGCGAGCCCTTAGTGAGAAGATGCGTTCGAGAAGTCTTTTTCGAAAGGGCTAAAATTTGCATAAGACCAACAAAAAAGGGAATGAAAGTTATTGACGAAACCCACAATTGTTATAGGTAAGTATTATCGTTATATGATATATAAATATGCTTAAAAAAAATTTCTCATTAAACTAATTTCTAACTATTACAGCATGAAATACGTAAAAAATAAACCGGTAAGAGATTTAACAGCAGATCAGTTTTTAAAGCTATCTCTAGCTGAAGAAGAAAAACTAATAACAATTACATTCAGTGAAAACATTGACGGAAATACGAGTAGCTCTTATATTGACGAAATTAAACAACTTTATATAAGGGTAAAGACTAATGTTCTTCCGTTTACAACATTTGTTACATAAATATGGAAAACTACTTAATTTCAGGATGAATTTAGTAAAAACGTTCAAGATTGGAATAAAATTAGAATGGAATGCGTAGAAATGGCTTTAAAGAAATCTGTTTTACCTGATTTAAGAACGGAACTTAGGCGTACATTGTTAATGGAAGCAAAAGAAGCAGTTTTGAAAGCTTGCTGCAGGAAACTTTACAATTGGATAAAGGTAAAAATAATTGATATTATTGTTAATAAATAAATGATTGTTAAAATTTAAATTCCTATTGTAGATCGCTCCATACAAAGTCGAGTTTCCAGACGAGGAGGAGGATGAATGGGACACTAGCAGAGGACTACGTGTAATGGGGCTCGCCTATGTACCGGACTATTCTCAGGCAGCATTCACGTGTATAGCAGCCCCTGACGGTGATATCACAGATTACTTAAGATTACCCCATATTTTAAAAAGAAAGAACAGCTGGCGCGAAGATGAAAAATTACAAAAAGAATCGGATCTAACAGCTTTAAGAAATTTTATTTTTACGAAAAAACCGCACGTTATTGCAATAGGAGGGGAGTCTAGGGAAGCGTTAATGATAGCAGACGATTTAAAAGCTGTAATTGCCGATCTTGTCGAAATGGAGCAGTTCCCAACAATTAAAGTTGAAATTATTGACAACGAACTTGCTAAGGTGTGTTTCCTAAATATTTGTTACACTTATAATAATTCTTTATTTTATGAAAATCTGTTTGTCCTAATTCATTCAGTGCAGTAGTTGTTTTAGCATCTCATTGGTTTTATAAACAANATTGTAAAAACGAGATTAATATTTTCACCTATTAAAAACTGAAACCGTTAAAATTTTCAATAAAATGCTTTTTTTATAATTTAAATGTAGCTTACACGTCCAAATTATTTTGCTACAAATAAAATCAAGTTTATAGATCTTATATATGCATTGTACTCCTTCAATTAAAAGAACTGAAATTCAAACAAAGAAATCAATTTTAATTTTAGGTGTACGCTAACTCGAACAAGGGAGTAGCTGATTTTAGGGAGTATCCTGAAATATTGAGGCAAGCTATCTCAATAGCCCGTAAAATGCAAGACCCTCTGATCGAGTACTCTCAATTATGTACAGCTGATGAAGAAATATTATCACTTAGATATCATCCATTACAAGTAAGTGCTTGTTAAGTTTCAACAATTTTAATTGGGTCTATTGTTACTATGCATGCATTTCTTCTCCCGGCTTTTTAATATTCACAACAATTTATCATTTTTATTTTTCATTTTGTCAAAATTTACAGTTAAATTTTTCCTTAATATGTATGTATTTAGGAACAAATTCCTAAAGAAGATCTCCTAGAAAATCTTTTCCTTGAATTCGTGAATCGTACTAATGAGGTGGGCGTAGATATAAACCGCGCAGTCCAACATCCCCATACTTCATATCTTGTTCAGTTCATATGTGGTTTGGGACCTCGCAAAGGACAAGCCTTACTTAGAGTCCTTAAACAGACAAACCAAAGGCTCGAGAACAGAACTCAGTTGGTTACTGCGTGTCATATGGGTCCAAAAGTTTTCATTAATTGTTCTGGATTCGTTAAAATCGACACCAATAGCTTAGGTGACAGGTAACCACTATTTGTGTTCATCATCATATACTTTTCCTTTTACCTTTATTATTTGTGTAGTACGGAGGCTTATGTGGAAATATTGGACGGTTCTCGAGTACATCCAGAAACATATGAGTGGGCAAGAAAAATGGCAGTAGATGCCCTCGAGTATGACGACGATGAAGGTGCTAATCCTGCAGGAGCTTTAGAAGAGATTTTGGAAGCTCCAGAAAGGCTAAAAGATCTTGATTTGGATGCGTTTGCTGAAGAATTAGAACGACAGGGCTTCGGTACGTCTAATTTTACTTTTGAAACTGTTACACAAAAATAATATTAAATAATCGTTACGAGCTGTTATTAACTACTCCTTGTTGTAAAATTAGTATAATTTTTTCATGCAGATTTATTGTTGATAATTATCGTGCAATGTTGTTCTTCATAAATTCCTTTTCCGTAATTTTTCTCTATATTCATTTTAATTCCTTCAATAGGCAACAAAAGTATCACCTTGTACGACATTAGAGCTGAATTAAATAGCAGATATAAGGACTTGAGAACTCCATTCCAGTCTGCAAATCCGGAGGAACTTTTTGATATGCTTACCAAAGAAAGTCCCGAAACATTTTACATTGGAAAGCTTATAACTTCCACAGTAATTGGTAAAAAAAATTCTAGAAATATTTTAGTTGTCAAATTGATAGTTATTATTTTTTAGGTATCACCCATAAAAAACCTCAAGGAGAGCAACTGGATCAAGCTAATCCTGTTCGTAATGATGAAACAGGTCTTTGGCAGTGTCCTTTCTGTCTCAAAAATGATTTTCCTGAATTATCTGACGTATGGAACCATTTTGATGCGGGAGCATGTCCTGGTCAAGCAACAGGCGTCAGATTAAGGCTTGATAATGGAATTTCAGGTTGTCTATAAACTTGTGCAGTATTACTTTTTATTACTCTTATTGTGATTTTATTTCTCAGGTTATATTCATATTAAGAATCTTAGTGATAAGCATGTAACAAATCCTGAAGAAAGAGTGTCTATAGGGCAATTAATCCACTGTAGAATAATTAAAATAGACGTAGAAAGATTTTCAGTTGATTGTACGTCCAAATCGAGTGATTTAGCTGACAAAAATCACGAATGGAGGTAAATTAGAAATAGAAGTTTAATTTATTTATGTCTATATTATTAAATAAAATATTTATAGACCCACAAAGGACCCATACTACGACCAAGAATCAGAAGATAAGGACACAAAAACAGAGCAGGAAATCAAGAAGAACAAACAAAGACAGACATACATTAAGAGGGTCATAGTGCATCCAGCTTTTCACAATATTTCATATGCAGAAGCCGAGAAATGCATGGCAAATATGGACCAAGGGGAAGTTATCATTCGACCGTCGAGTAAGGGTGCTGATCATTTAACCATAACTTGGAAAGTTGCCGATGGAATTTATCAGCATATTGATGTGAAGGAAGAAGGCAAAGCGAACGCGTTTTCTCTCGGATCGTCCTTATGGATTAACGGTGAGGAATTCGAAGATTTAGATGAAATTATCGCGAGACATGTTACCCCTATGGCTGCACATGCTAGAGACCTTTTACAGTTCAAATATTACAAAGATACTGAAGGAGGACTAAAGGACAAAGCTGAGGAATATATTAAGGAGGAGAAGAAGAAAAATGCGTCGAAAATACATTACGTCGTCAGTGCTTCCAAGGTAAGAATTTACAGAAGTAATTATGTATTTTTTGTTGCACTCTTTTGGATTGAATTACTTTATAATTGATTAAATTGAGAGTTTCGTATCGAAGAGTACTCATTTAAATATAAAAATCACATTTCAAATCGTACTTATGTATTATGTGGAGTGCCACAAGTCCGCACTTATTTAATTTGTAATTATTGATATTGACACTACTGTTTTAAATTGTAAATCCTTGTTTTGTTCTCAATATATGCATAAAATTGTGCAAAATTAAATTGCAAATGAGTAGTATTAAGTTACTTATTTTAGTTTATCCCATAATATTTTTCGACAATTTCAGAATTATCCGGGAAAATTCCTGCTGTCTTATCTACCCCGAAATAAGTGTAGACACGAATTTATAACGGTTACGCCCGATGGTTTTCGATTCAGGAGTCAAATATTCGATTCTATCGGAAGTTTGTTTAAATGGTTTAAAGAACACTTCAGGGATCCAATTCCTGGAGGAACTCCCAGTACTCCGAGGGTGTCCAGTAATTATGGGGGGGCTACGCCGAGAATAAACAGTAAGTTTTATGGTTCATAATTGAAAATAACCAAACTATAATTAATAATTTCCTTTAAATAACAAGGTATGAATCCTGAAGCTATTCAGAGGGTGGCGCAGAACCTGCCAAGTCATATGATGCAAACATTATCTGCAGTAGCAAATCAGACCCCTCATTACCCTCATACACCTGGTGGTGGAACATATGGGGCTGGTGCTTACATTAATACGGTAAGTCTATTAAAAAAGTGTGCAAGTTTGCTATCCTTTTTTAAAAATTTAATTGAAACGACTCATTTTTTGTTTGAAAATTTGTATACATTTAAGAAATACAGTATGAAATGATTCAATATCTGGCTAATTTTTAAATTATTGGTTTGTTTTATTAATTTTTTTCTGATAGTGTCTTGACACATGAGGTACCTAGCTTCTGATGTTCAAAATATCGGCATTCTAAATTTCCATTTAAGTGTATTATGCTTTATGAGTTTTATACAGATTTATATATATTATATTTTATTTTGCAACAATGGTAATTCTTTTACAATTCCTTTAAAATTTTGGGAATTGTTAAATGATATTCAGACGAATATTTTTTTTACGCGAAATCAATGTAAAAAGTGGCGACAATCTCAGTTTTGCTCGCATAACTTATTGACTAGCAGCGTACTAGTTGGCAACATTGCAATAACGCACAACGTAATCACAACATGCGCAAACAGCTCAAATCTATAGGATGTGAGTAGTAATGTGGTTAATCCGAGATAATTGAAGTAAAACACGTTGCTAAGTCGAATATTAAGCAATACAGGTCAGTTAATGTTCTTATGCGCTTGGGAGCACAGTGTTAGTCAATTTTTATAGTACGAAAGGTAATTTACGTGGTAAACTGCTTTTGTGCCACAACTGATGTTTGAGGATGTCCTTAATCTTCTGTGTAAAATATATGTATAATTGGGACAATCAAAATTGGTAAAGTCCGCAATAAATTATCTGTGAGAATAGATTTATCTTCTTTCTTATTTCCACTTGAGACTGTAGTCATTTGCTGTATTTTGAATACGCTCTTGTTAAGTTAGGAACTACTTCATGAGTGATACAAAGTGGGAAGAGACAAGCGAATTATAGTAAGCGGTACAACGTTTAAAGGTTGGTTAGGTACGTAAAAGGTCAGGGTCGGCTTTATAACTGTCTGGTTGGAATTATATCTTTAAACAAGCGTCTTTAGTTTTCTAAATTCTTGATAATGTTGAACATTCGTTAAAGTCTGATACTGACACGATACACAAATTCTTCTTGTCTGCGTCTCTTTATATTACACATTAATTGGTGTAATGTTATTTCTTTTTCTTTATTAGTATCCCCTGCTATTCCTACCTGACATCTCTTTTCTACATTTATGATATTCCCTATAACGTATTTCGTGAGTAAAATTAGTTAGTCTAGTTAGTAAGTTGAATGAAGAAAGTAAATGCGACAGTTTTATTGCAGACTTGCCAATTTTCAACGACCCAACTATACTTACCACTTTGTTGATAAACTTAATATCTTCAAAACTTAACATAAAGTAATCCGTCTTTTAGGTATTAATGCAATTAAATATATAGCTAAATTAATCCTTTTGGTGTTTATAATTTTGTCAATATAGAAATTTCATTTTATAGAATTTGTTGATTCTGTTTACAGCCTTACACACCCAGTGGTCAAACACCTTTCATGACCCCCTACCAAACACCCCATACGCAGCAAACCCCCCGTTACGGTCAGCAAACACCATCGCCCCTCACAAGTGGCGGTTCGCACATGAACGGCCCGTTCCTGCACCCAGGAGCGGTAACTCCATCCCACAGAACGCCCTCATACAGAAATCTCGGCGCTCCTTCCCCTCTTGTACAAACCAGTCCCCACCCCAGCCCTCACGGCAGATTACCATATGGTGCTCCACCGCTTGATCATCATGGACGAGGATATGAAGGTATGCAATTCAAAAAAATCTGCGTGAATTATATTACTACACTATATGCATAGAATAGACTAACAATTTAAAACTAAAGTGATTACGCAATATTCTCGATAAGAATAAAAACCTTTTTAAAAATGTTGAATTTTTCAATTATGTATAATTTTTTAGTTTAACGTTAAATGATTTAGGTGAAGTAATACTGAACGAGCTTACTTTTAGTGTACATAGTCTTCTCTTTCCCGCCATTAATATTTTATTCAGAATTTATGGAGTGTTAACATTTTTGCCAATTCTAAAAAATTTTTAGGAGCTTCAATATATTTTTTTAATTTCAGCATCGAGATCATACGATTCTCCAAAAGGCTATCCTGACCACAATCGTGGTTACAACCCCCATAGTGAATCTATGGACTGGCAGAAAGCTGCCGAAGCATGGGCAGCAAGGTCAAAGAGCAGAGATGGAGGTAAAAAAAATTGTAATACATATAATTATTCCAAACAAAAAAATTGATTTTTACATTTCATATAACATTTAAACGATATTTAACTATAAAATTAATTTCTTCTTAAGCAACTCCTCGAAGTGAAGGTAGAAACACCCCCAGAACTGGTTCTCAAAGGACACCACGTTTTGATGACATAAGGAATGATTTGGACAGATCAAGGATGAAAAATGTAGGAAAAAGTCCTAGATCAATAAGGTCAACCCCAAGAACCAACACTTCACCTCATTCCATGTCTTTAGGCGATGCCACCCCTCTTTATGACGAAAATGTAAATTGATAATTCAAGAGGGTTGATTATGAACGCGTTTACTTCGGTATTTATTTGACTTTTAAGTGAAAACAATGATATTTATAAGCACTTTTCTAAAATTTCGTTTCAGTTTTGTAAAGCATTGTATCAGAAATTATCTCCATTTTAATAGAAAACACTCAAACAGAGCTACATGGTTAATCACACACACATATGTATGTTTGTTTACTTAAATTTCAAATAAGCCCTCCAATTTTAATAATTATAATGAAGACAATCAGTTAATTTTTCAACTGTTTTTCATTCAATTTTTTTTTTGTATTTATTAACACTGTCCAAATACTGGTTTACTTTGTTGTAAGTGAATTTTTCATAAATATTATTTTATTGTGAAAGGCTTAAAATAAATAACTTTTAAAGATATTACTTCATTTTTAAAATTAAATTTAGAGGTGAAGTAGAGACAAAAATCAAGTGAAAAAGGAACAAGGAAACTGAAAATTAACATCAGTAGAGGGAATAGAAAAAGGTAGGTTCTCATAATTTCCCAATGAATCATATTTTTTTAATTAAGAATATATAATTACTGTTTCTGAATTTTATCACTATTGCGTAATTACGAAGTAATCACAAGATATTCCTGTTTCTAAATTAAAACGTCATTAAATTCTAAAATAATAAATTTTAGAAGGGACTATTTTAAACTAGGTGTAGCTTTTAAATTTTTAATTTACTCGTATACTTTATTGTTGCATTATTTTGAATAAATAACAAATAGATACCATGTTTAATGAATTTCAATAGGAATGATGGCACAAATACATAAAATTCTCTCAAAATTCTTCCGATTGAAAGTATTAACATTAGATTTATTAAAATTTGGTACCACGAAATTATTAGAAATTGACACTACTGTAAACTTTTAGTTTCGCGTAAAGTATGTCTAAAAGCCACTGTTCTTTAAATTGTATTCGACCCGGTACATGATAGTGACTGTTGCCTTCAAAACGGTAGCAAACTTCAACGGGACAACAAGTGGGAATATCATTTCTTATTACAATAGTAAAAAATACTCTCGCTTCGACCTGAGGTACAGGATAGCATTTGTTTGGTAGTGACCATATAACCGCGTAATGATAACGATTCATTTTATTGACGCAGTCCTGCCCGACCAACTTTATACAGTAACGCCAGTCTTCCGTTAAATGCCAGGTTTTCATGTATTCTTCGATTTTTTTTTCGATCAGTTGGCATGAAAATTCGGCAATTGTAGGCCATTTGAAATAGTAAATAACTTCTTCTATATCTGTAATTTTTTCTCTACGATTGAAATTCTTGGTCAGCTTTAAATCAAAAACTGAAGACCTGACCGATTGATCGGAAAAGAACGATTCGTTAAGCAAATTCATCGAGTATACTGTCTTCAACACCTTTCTCAAGGTACATTCTATAAGATGATGGGCGAATGTTTCTTTGTCTGCATAAGAAATACATGCTCGTCGGTCTATTTCAGTGTTACACCTGTTTGATTCCACTTCTTCCAAACAACATTTCTCTTCGATTATACCATCTTCCTCGAGATTTTCTTCTTCCCCGTTGATTGTTGCCTCAATTTCGTATTCTTCATAGTCAACACTACTTCCTTGTTCTTTCTCATTACCTGTAATATTCGAATCGTTTTCAGGAGACACCGGTAGCGCGTTATCGTTTTCTTTCTCGTCTTCAAAAGGAGGTAGCTTGTGACAAGCCATGTGAATCAAAATAATCGATAAATAAAAAATAAAAGGGACGACCAAAAGGCAAAAAAGTTAATATAACGAACAAAACTGTCAAAATTCATTTTGAACTATATAAAAGGATTGACAAAACAGTGAAAATACATTAATTAGTTATTTGTCAAGAATTTAAATTGTACCAGTAGAATTTTGAATGACAGATCCGAAACAATAGTAGGTACATGCCCATAATGTTTTGCTTATTTAGTTTCTTTTATGTATTTTTTAAAATAATTAATAAATTAAAAATATTAAATGAAGGGTTGTAAGGAATAACTCAATAACAGATAATACCTACATAAATAAATAACTACAAAAAGTAATCGACTTAACGTTATCGTTAATAATAAATTATGATCAAGTACGTACAATAAAAGTATGACATGAAAGGGACCCTATGAATTAATTAATATACTTACAAATTCGTATTTTGGAAACAAATTGCGATTTTCAGAACAAGAAATAGGTATATTATTTTGATCAAGCAAATCGTAAACAAAGAAATGGGGTGTATAAGCCCATGCATGTAAGTCAACATTTTTCAAATCTATTATATTTTAACGACGACGATGTGGGTGCTAAGTATATTTTAGAAGTAAAGGTGAAAATTTACTTTATCTCTCTAAAAGTATTGCCGGAATTTGAATTTATAAATAATACAACATTATGCAATCACTTTTGCAATATATAGAAACAACAAAACTCAAAGTCAATTCAAAAAACCCTTAAATACGACTTCATAAAAAATCAGAATGCAAATAGCTTTCCCTCAAACAGCGCCAATACTGCCTGGGTTCGAACAGTTAATTATTGTGTGTACCTCATTAATATCTGTTACTTACATTAAATCAAAAAGAAGTTAATACCTTTCTATATATGTATGTTTAAAATACTAAATTAAAAAACTATGCAACTACATTCACAACTACACCAATGTTATTAAAGTTAATTAAGTTGAAGGCTCTACACAGACAACCTTTTTAAATGTTTATTTTAAATACAAACAACAATAATGTATTTTTTTTTGTTTCAGAAGTTTATTAACCGGAATCCTATTATTAATCCTAGTTTTATTAACAACAGCAACAATTGTTTTAATCGTGTTCTTTGTTAGATGTAATACGAGTAATAAATGAATGATATCAAATTAGTTATGACATGTAATATTTCTAAAAGTAATAGAAAATATTGTAAATAAATCATTCTGAACAAAAACTAATATATAATAAGAAGTATTTACAAAAATAGACAAATTAAACGGAAACATATGACTTCTTCTTTTCAGGGGTACGTTGAATGCGCTTCTATTGTTTATTGCTGTAGCGCTAGCAATAACTGTGATTGTACTTACAATTCTGACTGTTAAAAAATGTGGATCGAAAAAATAAGAAGACTTTTTACCTACATTTAAGTGTAAGCTACCTGTTAAATACGAATTTTGTAAACTTAACTGAAAATGTACAAAATAAAATGTAATAAGTATATATGTATACATATTGCAAAAAGTAGCATACCCATTAACTAACTAATTAACAGATTCATAATTGCCGAGCCGAAATCGTTGAATCCACGGTCAAGAAATTTAGAAATATCCTGGCCAGTTTGTATAAAAAAAAATAAATCAATACTTGAGTCTTATTAACGGACTTTTTGTAACGTCTTAATAGCGCAAATCACATATACGAGGGTGGATTGATAAGTTTCCGGCCTGACCAAGAAAAACAAGGTTTTTAAAAATTTTTTTTTTTTATTTCTCAACATAATCTCCTCCAAGGCTGATACATTTCTCATAGCGGTGTTCCAGTCTATTAATGCCATCTCTATAGACTGATTCGTCAAGCTCCTCAAAATAACCATTTACAGCTTCGATTACTTCTTCATTGTCCGCAAATCTCTTACCGCCA
>NW_020439161.1:515367-538525 GCF_000699045.2 Agrilus planipennis | reverse complement strand
GTTCTTTATCTTAACAATATTAACGAAACAAATATCCGCAAATAAATCTTGAAGTATGCGGATGTAAGTGAAATAAAACTTATAAAAACAGTTTAATACTAATACACATGGACACGGTTACAACGGTAAAGCAAATCAAAGTAAATGGGTATAAAAATTTATTTTAAAAATGATAAAAAAAATCAATATAAAAATACAATAAAGACTATAATATACGATAACATTAATGGAAAAAATACAAATGTATTTATGTAACTATTTCTTATTACTTATTTTTTTTTAATTACAATTACTTCGCAATCGATACAATATTATTATAATACTATTCAGCAGGTACACTTATAGTTTTGTTTTTGTTTTAGTACTTTTCAGCAGTAAATGTATACTTTTATTCAGTTTTTGCATTATTATTTGTTCATATTATATTTTTAAAAAATGCTAATAAATGTTTATCGTTTCATCGACATAAAAAAGCAAGAAAAAACGCAATTATTATATAAAAATACATTAATTTTATAAAAATTCAAGATAATTAATACAGAAGAAAACATGGTAATTGTTGAAGAGAGTACAATGGTTTTACTTTGATTACACTCTCTCATTCTTAATATTTCCTGTGGTTTTATCTTGTAATGCAGCGACTGGATGCTCGCTGTTGTATTTCATTATCCTGTATCGAAAATTAATTTTCCCGCTCTTGTCTATATAATTTTTTATCAGATTAAAAGGTATAGAGACGCACTTTTCTGATTTGAATATATCTTCGGCTTCTCTTACATCGCCCTCACAAAATTCTGATACTTTCAATTTTCGTACTGGCCCATCGCAAAGTTCGAATTCGTAATAAAAATTAGCGGCCTGTTTCTCCAAACCGATACGTTGAAATACCCAAAAGCACTTTTCCTTCTCGACGTCAACTTTGCTTTTCATCCAAAATATGTGCGATCTTTTACCAAAGTCTATCGCCGCTACGTGTTTGGTATTTTCTTTTAGATCCAAATCTTTTTTATAAGCCCCTTTGAATTCTAAGAGAGTGTGTTCAGTTTTGAAATGGTCACATATTTTATCAATCGGCCCTGTCCAATTGCAGTTCCAGCCGCAATATTTTTTTCCTTCGCATTCAAACATCCTGTATCTGCACTCTTTTTTATGCTCTAGCATTTCGGATGCTTTCAGTACAAATTGACAACCCTCTTCGGCAAATGGACATTTCACTTTCGAATCTAATTTCATTTGTTTTATTATTTGTTCCAATTGATAGTTTCTAGTTGTAGACATAGCAGAACGACATGTCGGACACTTTGTCAATTTGGAGGGATCACAACAATTTCCACACAAACTATGTCCTTTTATACACTGAAGAATTGGCGGCTTCATGGTTTCGTAACAGACGGGGCACTCCAGTAATGACTCCATGAGTTTTATCTAAAAGCGAATAAGTAGTTGCCTTTGAAATGATCTGAGTAATTTTTACCACGGAGATTTTATTTCTAATCTTGAAATAAAATTGAAAAATGGTGAATATCAGCTTGTAATATTTAATATATTTACAGAGAAACGATTACTTTTCGAATTTTTAATGTTTTTGTTTTAAAACCTCCGTATACACGTTATAGTTAAAACCAGTTTTTAGATAGAACGCGTTTTCCCTAGTTAGAACTAGTTTTTACTAAATGCCTTTGTTAGAACTAGAATTAACTAACGCTCAAAATTTAATATCAGTTAAAACGCTAGTTCTTACTAGCCAAAACGCGTTTTTCCGAAGTGAGTCAGATAAAACTGTTCCGACCTAAGTTGAAATTCAACTTATTCTGATTGGTCGCGAGATGTCACCCCTAATTCAACAAGTGTGAGACAGCGGGGGAATCCCTTTCTGCAAAGAAAAATGGTTACCTTTGTAACTCAAACGCCATGATAGTTTATCTTGCAAAAACAAGTAGATGCTCATCCTTTTTTAATTTTAAGGTCGTTTGATTACTTTTTATTGTATGTTAACCAATTTTCCTTAACAATATTCCTTTTTCAAATTTTATTGTTGTATTCTGTTGACTTGTTTATTTTATTTACTTTTAATTAATATTGTCACCTTGGCAACTACTTTATGTCGATGTTCCCTAAAATATTCCTTTGATATAAGATTATTACCTTTACTAGGTATATGACTCTGTGTCCTACATCTTTTCAATAAATATCTTTAAAACTATATCTTGTTTTCAATCCCAAATTAGTTTCTCTGGTGCTAGTTTTAACTAAAGCATTAAACATAAAGGCATTTAGTAAAAACTAGTTCTAACTAGGGAAAATGAGTTCTATCTAAAAACGGGTTTTAACTGTAACATACATATGTATAACGCTGACTTAGCAGTCGTCAAGCAGAGCTTTTCTGGGGATAAAATCTTTGATTTTTAATATCTATCCATAAATTATTTACAGTCGAAAAAAAATTGGAAATATTGTAGGCATATTAAAATTTCGAAAATCTAATAGTTATCTATATTATTACATTATTAAATACCTATTACCTTCATAATACTGCGCTTTGCAAATTGTTTGCATATATACCTATTATTTATCCGTTTTTATTTCCGTAAACATAATCTTTACAACGATCTATGTACCTGTGTATGTTCACTTACTTTTTGGGAATACCCTGATATGGACTATGGATATGGATCAGCAAAACATTAACGATTTTTACGTTTGACAGACAAAAGAAAACATTTTTTCAATAATTTTCACGAACTTTTTACCATTTTTATATTTTTTGCAGATAATTTACGATGAAGCAAAACGTCTACACTATAAATTACTTATCATACACCCTTATCACCAGAAAACTACAGTGTTGAACCTTTGGACAATGAAGATTAATATATTAAATGAACAATACGCCATGCGTTGGAGTACACTGAAAGCACAACTGGTACAACATAAGCAAAAGTTACAAATAAAGATTCCGCTTATCACTAAATTTTTTACAGCATAGGCAGTTTATAAATAAAGAATAATAAATAATATTAATCATAGATTGTCTACATGTTTGTTGCTACCACATTATCAAAACCACATTTTGAGTCATGAGTAACTTTTATTTTAAACAGCGGAAGACGTTACGGATTCTATTTTCTGAAATTTGTAATATTCTGAAATTTATTTGAGTTTTTACAAACACGGTCGGACCGTACAGGAGACACTCTCTGGAAAATAAGCAGCTGACCATAGGCCATAGACTGATAAACAAAGAGCTAAATATTGTGTTATGGTATTGTGCGTGCAATGGTGCATATTCTGTGCATATTATTGTTTCATTTTTAGTAAAAGCTGTGTATTCATGGTGTTTTAATACACGGGACATATGAATTTTAGTTTGAAAAATAATTTTTAGTTTGTGATTTAGTTTATTTTATTGAGTTTGATCTTTAAGTACTATAACTTGAATGGTTAATCATTTTGGATTAGGGTTAAAATTTTTAGTTTGTGATTTAAAATGCCTGATTTAACGTCCGTACGCAATCTAAACCTTAAGGTAATTGTTTGTTTATATTATTTGCATAATAAAATTAAAAAAATCTTTCAGGTTATATTTCTTGTTCATGTAATTTTTGTCTCATTGGCCTGTATGGGGGGTTGGTCAACTAATGCGTACTTATTTTACAATTCTATACTTATAATAAGTCTTTTGTGGGGTATCTATCACCCGGAATCTGACGAACCTATTCAATTAGTGAGTCTTTTAATGAGATTATATGAAAGTCCATGATTTAAATATCACTTTTTTTAGGGGATTGTTATGAATGCAATATCAATTATTCTTGATATTTTACTGCTGTGTTTTAGCTTTCCTTCAAACCATTGTAAGTGAATATAGTTTTGTGCAGATTAAACATTCATATGACTGTCTCTTTGAAATCTTAACTTTTATCTTGGAAGTGGCTTATAATGGCTCAATTAATAAAAATATACATAAAAAATGGGAAAGTGTTTTAAAACATTTCTTTTATAAATAAGGGTTAGGTTAGTTAGTTGCTTTGTAACTGCCCTTCTCCCACCCTGACTTTTTCATGCAGGTTTTTCATGATTAGGCCATTTTAAGCCATTTTCAAGAAAAAGGTGCTTTCAAAAAAAGAAGTGGAGACCATATGGAAATTTTACCTATTCTTTTTTAGGGGCAAGAGAAAGTTTCTCAGCTGCAGTGGCAATCCTACATTTATTGGCACGTCCCATTTCGATAATATTTTTGGGAAAAATCCATCAAGAACGAAGTGGAACAGGTGTTTAGTATTTGTATATACTTTAACTTTGATTTTCTAACAGTGATACTAACTACTAACTTGGTGTTCAGTTCAATGTTCTAAAAAAATATAGCAATCAGCACTAGTGAATAAATCAGCTTATGTTTAAATAGGAACATGCAGAAAATGAAATTTTCAAAAAATTTGAATACATCCAATTCTATTTTTACATGATAGGTATTCATATTTCCAAAGAATTCACACAAAAACTGATTGAAAGAACGTGTATTATTCCTTTGGAATATAAAAGAACTGTTAAAAAATAATACAATAAATCATTTCAAAACTTGTGTTAGGCTCTCATAATTTCCCATTTTGAAAGTTACCATTTAAAATCTCGTAAAATGAATAATACACGCTGTTATTATAATTATTATTCGCATAAAGAATCATAAAGATAAATTGGGACAAAAATATGTATTTGTGTTAATTATAATTTTGATTCAGGATATTTCTAATGATAAAAAGAAGAAAACATACTTCAATGACAATCGATAAATTATGAAATTGTTTGAAGTGAGTTTGGAAATATGAAAAAAATAGTACAAGTTTTTGTCGTTTTATATCAAAATCGCGTAAAAATAGTTTTGGGTTCACACGTCACAATTTTGAATGCAATAAAGAAATCACTTGTAGGTATAGACCTCTTTGGGGGTCGTAACCGTAGTTATGAAGACATGGATAGGTCAACCCCTCCCACTCAACCCCCAGCCACCCAAGGCGGCTACGATTTTTCGACTGCACAACCAATATGAGACTAATTTATTATAGTTATACTTACTTATCTAAAAAGAGTTATTAATCTTTAACTCTACTTCTAAAAAAAGGATATTAACGTATCAGTGAAGGATATGTACACCTAAAAATATTTTTTAGTTATTTGATTTATTTTGTAGTGCCATTTTTGTTTAAATTATTGCTTTTTTCTGTTATTAGTCGTGTAAATAACACTACATTGCATGATAACAACTTTATTTGCTTATCAATCTACTTATTAAGGGATAATGATATTATTAAGTTATTCAATATTAAGTAATAATCAAATATTTGTTGTATTCTGTACTTTAATGTAACAAAGTTTATACTGATGTGCAATATGTTTTGTAGTTTTATTTAAAAGATAAATATATGTATATTACAAAAAATTAATAAAAAGAAACTATTTCATTTTCAATTACATAGTATTCACTAAATAATCAAAATTTGATTAACAATTTTTTTAAGTAGCCAAAGCCATCAATAATTATGGGATGTTCTATCCATTTTTATTTAAATTTTGGCTTCATAAGAAAAAGAAAGTACTTATTTATTTTGTTGATAAAATAAAGTGCTATTCATTTTAATAAATTGTCCACGTTTTGAATCATGTCTAATCAGCCAATAAGAAATTAATTAAGAAACCCTGAAATCATTCACTATAAATTTTGTTTACTTGGTTGCATAAGTTCCACAGATTTTGAAGTAGTCAGTGCTAAGTCGATGAGAAGTAATTCTAATTAAAAAAATACAAATCACATTCATGTAGTGAAAGAATAATAATTAAATATTTTTAATGGTGTTTATTCAAAATTTGTTTTCTGTTTTCCCAACTCTTATTATACACAACCGCTATTAATTGTAATGTTACAAACTAAAAAAATCCAATTAAATTATGGACGAGTCTGTTATTTATGGAAAAGTCAGTTGAATATGGTTAATTTTTGACAGCGAGGGCGGTATCTTATCAGCTGTCAGCTGTTTAGGTTGTTGTTGCATTCATAGTTATTCGTTTTTATTTTCAATCTGCCTGTTATGCTTGTGTTTTTAACGTAGTGGTTTTGTTATGTTAAATTTCAAAATGTCTAAAACAAAAAATCCTAAGAGCCTTTACAACTTGTGCATAAATATTGCTGTTGTGGATTGCTTAACGTTATGCAAATTCTGCAAAAAGGACTTCAGAATTTTGCCAAATAATGTTTTGTTTGATTTTTATTATAAGGTATTTATAAACAATACATCATTTTTTAGTGTAATATAATATTATCAGTTCAATGTCTTCAAAAAATAATGCAATTATACAGTACGATTTTAACTCCAATCAAATGTATATTTTTTGATAAATTAAAATATACTTATATAAACTCCGATATTTTTAAATAAATTCTGAGGATAAATTTGTACTTTTAGATGTACATTGAAGATGGATTGTGGTTGTTAGGATTAGAATATAGTGAATTGGAAGTGTTCAGTCGAATGCTAAAGGTTAAGCACAATAGAACTAAACTTCTTAAAAGTTTTCAATCATTAATAAAACGTGATTCTAATATCATGTATGAACTGATAAAGGGCTATGCAAAACTTAAATTACATCCAGAAACAATAAATTTCAAGACCATAGAACTAGGATTACAATTAGGAACATTCTTTAATGAGGGTGGATGGTATAGTTATGCAATTCAAGTGTTGGATTATGTGGAAGAAATGTGTAGACAAATGGAACAAACTACTGAAGTTTTATGTAAATTATTAGAATGTTACCAAAAGTATGTATTATATCTATATTAATTTTCCATGGTAATAGATAAAGACCAAGTTTGATTCCAGACGTTTACAAGCAGAAGCTACATTCTGCATGTTCAAAGAAGCTGAGAAAACATATAATTTAGCTAACCTGCTTGTTATAGAATTAAAACAGTTAAATGCTCTACCAAACTTGTCTAGCCTTTATGCTCTATTTTCTGCATTATTTTTTGTAAGAAGTGAGTATGATGAGGTGAGTATAAGCTTTTAGATTTTTTTTCATTCATCATAAGTTAAAATGTCTATTTTTTTGTTTCTTACCACCAACTTTGAAATATTAAATATTGTTTAAATTGATATTTGTATTTTATTATTATTTACATTAGCCAAGTCTTATCTAAAAATTCTTGGTCATTGTGATAGCAATTATTGTTTATTTGAAACCTAATACATTGACTTGACATTAATCGAGGACTAATAATTAATTCTTTTGTTTCATCAAGCAATTTAACATGACCTAAATGTACTTAATAGTAGTCTTAATTTATAGTGTGTTTGTTTTTGCAGTAAAGATAATTTTGTGTACAGATAGGTGTTTGTTTAAAACTGACATCCTATTGTTATGATTTCATTTTATACTTAGCCCAAAGAAAGAATTTTATTATTATAATTTTATCAATGTTTATGACTGTATTACTAAAAATACTTTACGTTTAATGCTTAATTTTTAGGCTTACAGTTGGGCGAAAAATTCTCTATTACTTCTTAAGGACAATTTACCAACAAGGTAAATACATCTTAATTTTTGGTAACCAAATCGGTTATTTTATTTATTTACTTGAACTTTAGGACTCTAATCAGAAATTAAGCGTTACTTTATTGAGCTACAGACAAATAAACATATTTTGGTTGTAAACTTCTTTTGTACTATTCTGGTGTGGTTTATGGGATTTTTCATTTTGTTGAAGCACTTATCAATAGTTGTAACTGACATCAGTCATGGCACAGTCCCAGTCAAGTCTCCTAAAATGAAACGTTTAGTTTAGACTTTGAAGGGGAAGAATTCCATGAACCACAATAGAACAGATAAGAAAGAATTTTCTAACCAACTGGTGTCAGTACTCAATACCTAAATGTAACAAAGAAAAATGAAATAATAAATACTATTTTTTATCATGTTATCACTGCTTATTATTTTTATCAAAAGTTCACTTGTACCTGGTACAGCTTCTTATTTCTTTTTCACTAATTAAAATTTTGTTTAGTTTAATTTGGGATTTAAAAACGTGTTACTCTGTAACTTTTTTATAATTAATTTTTTTTAATTTTATGTACAATCTTTCAGTCAAATAATTGGTATAATGTAAATAACTTTAATTAGTATCCAATATGTAATTTTACACTAAAATATTTAAATTCTTATGTTAAATAGGATCATAGTGGAAGTGCTAAGACAGGCGTCAAAATCGTGTGTCGTAAAGCGACGTTTTGATCAAGCTGGACTCCTAATCAGACAAGCCGTTTCACTTGCGTCTAAACTATATAAAACTGATGAGCATCCGTCCTATTCAGACACATTAATAGACTACGGTTTTTTTTTGTTAAATTTCGATTCCATACAGCAAAGTGTTAAAGTTTATGAGAAAGCGTTATCAATAAGAAAGGATGTTTTCGATAGCGATAATATTCACGTTGCCATCGGCTACGAAGATCTCGCTTACGCCCTTTACGTGAACGAATACAGTAGCGGACGATTTAACGCAGCAAGGTAATATTAAATATTCTTATATTATCACATAACATCCTATCTAAAAGGTGGTTCGTTAGTACATACTTGGATAAGTAATTATGACGTTGGTACAGTTTTTACTCATTCAGAAACATTTTGAAGTGGTTATTATAACTTTCAAATATATTAAATACTTATGTATTTCTCGTTCCCGAATTCCTTTTTAATTTTTTTTAGTTTATGTAGCACACATGGAGATCGACGTTTTCTGTTTTGGCATTATTTGATATTTTTAGAAAAAAAATTGCAATACTATTCGAAATTGTTTATACTTCGAAAATTTCGTTTCACACTGGTATTCACAAAACACAAAACTATCTTTTGGGGGTATTGTGTACCCACATTAACGAGTTTTGCATTATTCATTACGTCATTTCGATTGATACTACGTTGTAGGGGTAGCTTTAATGGTTTCTCTGAAATTCCCCCACTTAGACTACTTTAGTATCAATTATAACCAGACAGATCTGCAACCCTATTATTGAGGCACCAACATTGACTTATTTTTTTAATTTGACTTTAATAAATTAAAAATTAGCAAAACGATACCCTTTATGAATATAATAGCAAATCTGTAACTTTCGATCTTGTATAAACAATTTTTGAAACCCCTGCAAGTGTTATTTTCCTTTGAAATTTTAATGTAAGACTTTGAATTCGGTGTGGTAATATGTATATCAAATATTAAAATTTAAGAAGAAATTTACAATGTATTGGTTGTTGTACTTAAAATAATGAAGTTATATCAATTTCCCGTATATAAGCGGAAATTCGCCTTTTTGAAAAATAGTTTTAAATATTTTCATTAAAACTTCTGCTATCCAAAACCCCAAATCATACACACTTTTGGACCAACCTGTAGATATTTGTTAATTTGTTTTTATTTTAGTGAAAACATTGAGGCAGCTATTAAAATATTCGAACGTATATTACCCAAAGATCATCTGATGCTCGCGTCCGCGAAAAGAGTAAAAGCCCTAATTCTTGAAGAGATTGCCCTGGATTTACGCGACTTGACAAATCCTTGTTCTCAAGAAGAGCTTCTTGCTGAGTCCGAGAGGCTTCACAAATCCGCCCTTGCCCTATCCCATGCCGCCTTCGGTGAACGTAATGTGCAAACCGCAAAACATTACGGAAACCTTGGTAGGTTGTATCAAAGTATGATGGAATATGAGGAAGCCGAAAAAATGCATTTAAGGGCAATCGCGATCAAAGAAGAACTTCTAGGACCCGACGACTACGAGGTAAGATCAAATTTAGAATATTAACAAATATAATAATTTTACAGTGAAACTCCTGTAATTCAACCACGTTAACGTAATTTAAAAAAACATACTGTTCTTTTTCCTTCAGGCCTTGAAATCTTACCGCACAACTACGGATAGTGGTTTTGTGGTGTTTTAATTAATTAATGGTAACAATGCAATAATAATGCAGTATAGTAATTGTTCTTGTTTTAGGTGGCACTTAGTATAGGTCACCTCGCGTCCTTATACAACTATCATATGAAACGGCACCGAGACGCGGAAAAACTTTACAAACGCTCTATAGAAATTAATCTACGACTCTTCGGAGATTCGTATTCTGGACTGGAATACGATTATCGCGGACTTATAAATGTCTACACTGAACTGCACGACATTGAAACGATGCTTCATTACACGCAGTTAATGCGTGAGTGGAAGTGTAAAAGAGACGTGCAGGTGCCTATCAAGATATATCCTGATAGCGTACAACCACTGCACGTGGTTATTCAAAAATTCTTTGACCTCTGCTGATTTCATTTCTATTGTGATTATTATTATAATTTCGTTTTACTGTGAACTAGACAAAGAGAAAGAGAGAGAGAGAGATTTTATATTGCTGAGACGCGCAGTGTAGCATGTTGGGAAGGAAGTTAGTCTTGTTTAATACGGCAATGGCGATAATTTTTATCAAAAAAGAAGACAGTGCATAGAAAAACTTGAACTGTACGCTCGATATAGTATAGTTGTAATTCTATTAAAATAAAAACATTATCTACTAACTAATTAATTGTAGACTTTCTAATTTTAAGTATAAAGATGTTTCTCGAATATTCAATTTGTAACGAAAGAATGGATTTTCATGAATTACTGCCATAACTGACTAAATGCGGTTATCCCTCGGTGGTCAGATTTAAAAGACTTAGCTATAGCATATATGTTAATTTTATTTTGTAGTTATTACTTTTATCATACAATTTCACTGGTTTAAAATTGTTTCAAACAAGATAAACTCCCTTTCGCGGTTGTTGATTATTATTAGATAGATGTATANAACTTTCAAAACGCTCTATAGAAATTAATCTACGACTCTTCGGAGATTCGTATTCTGGACTGGAATACGATTATCGCGGACTTATAAATGTCTACACTGAACTGCACGACATTGAAACGATGCTTCATTACACGCAGTTAATGCGTGAGTGGAAGTGTAAAAGAGACGTGCAGGTGCCTATCAAGATATATCCTGATAGCGTACAACCACTGCACGTGGTTATTCAAAAATTCTTTGACCTCTGCTGATTTCATTTCTATTGTGATTATTATTATAATTTCGTTTTACTGTGAACTAGACAAAGAGAAAGAGAGAGAGAGAGATTTTATATTGCTGAGACGCGCAGTGTAGCATGTTGGGAAGGAAGTTAGTCTTGTTTAATACGGCAATGGCGATAATTTTTATCAAAAAAGAAGACAGTGCATAGAAAAACTTGAACTGTACGCTCGATATAGTATAGTTGTAATTCTATTAAAATAAAAACATTATCTACTAACTAATTAATTGTAGACTTTCTAATTTTAAGTATAAAGATGTTTCTCGAATATTCAATTTGTAACGAAAGAATGGATTTTCATGAATTACTGCCATAACTGACTAAATGCGGTTATCCCTCGGTGGTCAGATTTAAAAGACTTAGCTATAGCATATATGTTAATTTTATTTTGTAGTTATTACTTTTATCATACAATTTCACTGGTTTAAAATTGTTTCAAACAAGATAAACTCCCTTTCGCGGTTGTTGATTATTATTAGATAGATGTATAGATTAGGATAATCCTTATTTTGATTATTTTTAAATTTAAATGTATCAATATCATTTGCAAAATGTTGATGTACTTATATTAAAAAATTGTTGCTAGCAACAAATATATATTTTTTTAATTCGTTTTATTGCTTACTTATGGCGTACTGTTGAAATAATTATATTTAAGTTTTTTTAATACTGTAAGAAATAATTCTATATTTTGAACACAATATTTGCAACTTTTTTGTATGTATTTACTTGAATGACAGAGATATTCAGAATAAGGATAATTCTAACGAATGTGTATATACATGTAGTAATTTTAAGAAATAAGTTTTTAATCATTGTAATCTGCCTTACATTTTCTTCGTATTTGCTGAGACTACTAACTTATAAACATTTGACAAGGATCGTTGTGGGTAAAATCCATCAAGAACGAAGTGGAACAGGTGTTTAGTATTTGTATATACTTTAACTTTGATTTTCTAACAGTGATACTAACTACTAACTTGGTGTTCAGTTCAATGTTCTAAAAAAATATAGCAATCAGCACTAGTGAATAAATCAGCTTATGTTTAAATAGGAACATGCAGAAAATCAAATTTTCAAAAAATTTGAATACATCCAATTCTATTTTTACATGATAGGTATTCATATTTCCAAAGAATTCACACAAAAACTGATTGAAAGAACGTGTATTATTCCTTTGGAATATAAAAGAACTGTTAAAAAATAATACAATAAATCATTTCAAAACTTGTGTTAGGCTCTCATAATTTCCCATTTTGAAAGTTACCATTTAAAATCTCGTAAAATGAATAATACACGCTGTTATTATAATTATTATTCGCATAAAGAATCATAAAGATAAATTGGGACAAAAATATGTATTTGTGTTAATTATAATTTTGATTCAGGATNATTTTTAAAATGAAAACATTCCAAAAATTTGAATAAAAGGGCATTTTAATATATATATATTTAAACTATCTACCATCTATACGAATAAGACTTAGGAAAGTTGTTTCAGAATGTAGAAAAGACCTCCAATAAGTTAAAAAAAGATTTGTAGTTTTACTCTGTGAGGTATAAAATTTAATTTTTTAAAAATAAAATTTAATTAATTAGTCTGTGAGCCAAATTATATATATTAACAACAAAATAACTGACTAGCAAAATTACATTTATTAATAAATTACATATTGGTAGGAAGTACTTGTGTGTACGCCTAAAGTCTTAAAACAAACGACATTATTAAAGTACACCACTACTGACAAGAAAACAGAAAGAAACTTGAATGGTTTAGGAAATAATCAATTTCAAACGATCGTCTTAAGAAATGACGATGATGATGTAAATGCTGTGAGCGATAATTTGGATAGATTGGCATTGAAAAAAGACAAAACACTTGAAACTGTAGTTTCTGCGGAAGTGTACAGAGAACAGGGAAAAAAGGTGCAAGACTTATTTCAAAACTTTCTAAAAGCAGAGGCAAGTAGTTTGTTATTATTTTTGTTTAAAAATATTTCAATATTCATGTCAAAACTACTTTTTAGAAAGCTATGAAAGCTGTTAATTTAGAAAATCTACAAGATAAAGGCGAATTATTAAAAAATAGGCATAAAAAATTAAAAGAGGAATTAGACAAGGAGCGAACTCTTTTCAACCAAATGTCTGTAAATAATGGTATAAATAGTGTGCTATCTCCGAATTTTGAAACCTTTTGTACCATCTGGTCCCTTTGGTAACCGAATTACATTGGGTAATTCATTAGATCTGGAAGGCTTAATTTGAATTGTGCTTACTCTTAAAAATAATAATGTAAATTAATTGAAACAATGTCCAATGTAAAGTGTTTATGTAAGCATACTTTTCTTCTGTTTTATCAGACATTCGTGCCTCTCCTAAAATCCTAAGCCTAGCTTCTGCATACTCCTGTTCCCTCTGTTGTAAAGTTTTTTTGGGTTGAACTATTTTAAAATCATTTTGTACATGAGTACCTTCACTGGGCCTTTTCAAAATTTTTACGGTAGGTTCTGGAGGCACATACTGAGATCTTAAGGCATCTTCCCCAGTTAATGTTATTCTTATTGCCGTTGTTCCATTTGCATTACCATTGCACTTAAAACTATAAAGCAAACAATAGATCTTCTCAGTAAAAGGCTACCGATAAGGCAAACATACCTTCTATTCTGTAACTCATTATTAGGAGGTAAAAGGTTTCTTAATTTTTGTTCCAACACCTAAAGAAAGTCAAAAGGGTTAAGTATTTTAAAAATTACGTACTTGCATTTCATTATTAGAAACAGTTATGTACATGTAATTTTGTATGAAAATCGTAAGGTAATTACATCAGTCTCATCAATTTCTTCCCAATTTTCTAAAACGTCCAATTCCAGCTGCTTGGAAGCCATTCTTCATAGTAATAATAGCAGTTGATGGTTGATGTCAGTAAGGTGTCACAATAACCATCACCATCAGTATTTTTTTAACGAATAAAACAGAAAATACTTTTCGAAACCGTGCAATTACAAATGCATTGAAAATATCTGTAGTAACCCTATGTCCATCAGGGGCTTTTTTGTTTTATGTGTTTTTTTAAATAAAATTCAACCTCAAATTTTTAAAATTTTCACGAAAGCAGAAAGGTTGCTCATCAAAAAATGTTTTTACTAAATGGATACTGTACTCCAAGGCCCAAAATTTCAAATGTCCGTTAACATTCCGTTAATCATTCCGACTGATTCCGACTTGCAAATTTTATTTGAATTATGGACTTTTGATTGCATGGTTCTTGGTCCTTTTATCGTATTATTTTTATAAAAGAAAAGTACAATTAATTAAGATGAGTGACATTTCTTCTGAGACTATTCTTTCAGGTAGTTATTAATTATTATATCGGTTAAAGCCGATTTGAAGTAATGTTAGTATGTTTTAATGGTTTTAGATTCGTTTGAAGATGAAAATACAAATTCTGCTTCTTCTGTTACTAGTAACGAATTATCATCAGGTGATAATGGCTTAGAAGGTAACAATATTAATTATTTATAAAGTTTATCACTTTGTTATAACCTTACGGTTATAAAGTTTCAGTAACGCCTGACAATAAATCTTATAATGAGAGCACACTTATTAAAACCACAAAAAAAAAGGTTAATGTGATTACTTCGGATTCTGAAAATGACCAAGATATTAGCTATGGTTTGTTTCACCGTCAACTTCATCCAATTGGAAGATCAAGTGTACTCCCGCAAACTGAAGAGGCAGGTGCAAATATGCAAACTCCAGAAAAAAGTGTCAAAAATACAAGTGCTGAAGTTGCAGAGAAATCAACAGCTTTACTTAACGAAGATAATAAATTAAAAGTGTCTCAGGATATTATTGACGCTTCTGAAAATGATATTGTTGAAGTAAGCAGTGATGAAGTAAGTGAAGAAAATAATTTTGAATGTAGGTAATTGATTGATAATTTTATTTATTTATTTTCATTTCAAACCTTTCAAGTTATTGGTCCTTTTTTGTATTTATAATTTTTTTAGTATACGGTAGAGAATAATTTAAATCAATAAAATCAACTGAACTACTAATACATCTTTAAATGGTTAACAGTATTGGTTGAAACAGATATTTAATGTTTTATACATGCTAATTAGGCTTTTTTGTCATCTCCTACTAGTAACACATAACTAATCAATTTTATTTCATTTATTTTAACCCCATTTCGATTAAAGTTTGTATCTAGCAAATTTGAGTATGAGTACCTAAGTACATTTTTATTATTGATAAGTATCAGTAATTACTAGTTACTTATTAATATCAGTCTACTATTTATCAACACCAAGCATCTTCATTTTTTAAAAATTTAAACAAATCCTTGAAGTTTGCTCATGTTCAGTGGTTTGTCTACCACTTTTTTGAATGATTAATACTTGAAAATACTATTATAGAAAAATGTTTTATAAGACAGAGAAGAGGAATTTAGGTATGGAATTACCTATTACTACGGAAGTAATTTCATGAACACGATGCGGATGTTAGGAAGGGGGAAGCACGTATTATTGTTTGTTGGCCGTTGAAAAGACAAGAGAAAGAAGACAAAACTGTCAAACATTCGGTATGGTAACCTTAGATGCATTATCATGTACATTGTAAAATTCAATGGTACACGTGATTGGCGATTACTGTAAGACAATTTACAAATTGTATATCACAAACCGTTTAAAAGAAATGTTTATGAGTAATGACGAAAATTTGTGTCAAAAATATTGCAAATGATCCCGTGCGAGGTGTTAATATTTAGTCAAATTAGGAATCAAATAGACTCTGCTTATAAACTACAATCCCAGCTATTTTCCTTAAACTATCTATTTTTTGAATTACAATCAAATGCGCGACCTTATCTATTTAATTTAAAATTGAAAGGGTGAAAAATGACGAGCTTCAGATAATTAAAAGTTGTTCATAAATAGTTAAAATGTTTATTAGATGCTAGAAAGCTAGCATTCAAATGAATGATAAAAACTAGAATTGTGTTATACACCTGTTGTATAATTATGTACAAGTACTGTTTTCTTATTTCTAAGGGATTTAAAAAAAGATTTTACAAAATATTAATGTGCCTATAACAGAAATTCAAACGGTTTTACAAAAAATTTACAAAATTTATTGAAGAGAACTGAAATTTACANGCTGTTAATTTAGAAAATCTACAAGATAAAGGCGAATTATTAAAAAATAGGCATAAAAAATTAAAAGAGGAATTAGACAAGGAGCGAACTCTTTTCAACCAAATGTCTGTAAATAATGGTATGTGTGTTGTAATGTAATGTATTTGTATTTTAATTAATTAAGGAATTTCTTGTTCGAATTTAAAGATAAATCTACAAACCCTTTGGCTTGGGAAGATCTTCAGCTAGGTTCAGTAGCAGTTCAACCAAAAACTTTTGGACGCCAAGGTAAAATGAAAGATCATTTTAAATACAGATAAGTTCATTTTGGTTCTTTAAAATGTCTTACCATAAATCTTTTAGCCCTAGAGACGTATAATTCACAAAAAGCATTAACAATGGATCGTCTTCAACAATTACATGGCTCTTTGAACACTGCTCCTGATGAAAATATATTTGCTGAGCCTCCAAAAAAGTTAAAAGTAGAATTAATGCCCCATCAAAGAAGAGCTTTAGCTTGGCTAATTTGGAGAGAAAAGCAAAAACCATCTGGAGGAATTTTAGGTAAGTATAATTATAACTGACTACATTATGATAAAATTGAAATATTAATAAAATAGATGTAAGTGCAACTATTAATGGTAATTCATCAGAATTATTGTTATTGCAGCTGATGATATGGGTTTAGGCAAGACATTAACAATGATTTCCCTTATATTAAAAGACAAACAAGAACAAGAAGAAGAGAATCAAAACCATGGAAACAATTCAGAAGATGAAGAAAATAGTGAACGAAGAGGTTACAAATATAAGGGTGGAACATTGGTCGTGTGCCCTGCCAGTTTAGTACAGCAGTGGGAGGGTGAAGTAGCCAAACATGTAAAGAAAAACATTCTTGGTATTGAACTTTATTATGGGACTAATAGAGAACAGAGAGCGAAAAGGTTAGCTAATTTCGAACTTAACACTACTAAATATTTACTTGTCATGGAATGTAACAATTGCAGCATCTAATTGGTAGAAACTGGTTCAAATTATCACGACTTTAAATGATACCTTATTTTCTAATAATCATAACTTTTTACTTTCAAAAAGAAACATACACACATAGTATACATATATGATAACTGAAAACAGAAACATTTTTATTAACCATATAGTTAATTGTTTAAAGTATGACTTTTTAGTTCTAAAAACATAATAATTAATAAATTTAAATAAATTAAGGTTGGCGAGGCAGGATATGGTTATAACAACATATGGTTTAGTTAAAACCGATTCAGATAAAAACGGCCCTCTGTTTAACGTTCGTTGGAAGCGTATTATACTGGACGAGGCGCATCAAATTCGGAATCACAAAACACAGTCATCGGTGGCTGTTTGCAATTTATCTGCTAAATCAAGGTGGGCTTTAACCGGTACCCCCGTTCATAACAAAGAATTGGATCTGTATTCGCTATTAAAATTCCTTAGGTGTAGTCCTTTTGATGATTTAGGGGTAAGTATTTATTTTTATCAGAGCTACATTGTTATTTTGTGATATTTAATCTTTAAAAATGAGTACAACTACATACTTTTTAATACAAAACATTATGTTGTTTATTCAAGGTTTGGAAAAGGTGGATAGATAGAAAGGATAGTGGAGGGCAGCTAAGACTCAATACTGTCATAGCTTCTTTGCTTCTAAGACGAACCAAAGAGCAGCTGTATCAAAAAGGTGCATTGGACTGTCTCCCTAAGAAACAGTGGGATTTAATAACAGTAAATTTCGATAAAGAGGAGCTGAATGTGTATCAAAAGATTCTGTTATTTTCAAAAGCTCTTTTTCACCAGTTCTTATGTCAAAAGGCGTACAAAAATGCCGATCGTGCCATGGAAGCATACGGACCCAGTACAGGTAAATTTAAACATTTTGTGTATTGTAGTTTTTGGATTTTCTATTTTTTAGATAACTCAAACAAAGAAAATATGTATATGAAAATGCACAAAATGTTAAAAGTGCACATGAATGTTAAAGAAGTCAAGCAAACTGATATTTTGGTTCTTTTATTAAGATTGAGACAGATATGTTGTCATCCTTCATTAATTAAAGGTGTAAGTTAGTTTGTATTTGTTTTTATGAATTAAATACTCCGTAATTATAAATTAATTTTAATACGAATGTAATCATTTTGGGTGCTTAGATGCTATCTGAAGACGAATGTGACGGTCTAAGTGGAGACGAAAGTTTAGAAGAATTAAACATTTTGGATAAGCTTCAGAATTTAAATTTAAATGAAGAGTTAGATAACCAAGAGGAACAGCAAAATGTGGCAGAAGGATTGAGTACTAATCAAGAAGAAGTACCACTTGCAGAAGCTGCCAAAAGCATACTTAGTTCTTCTAATCCAGTTTTTTCCAAGGACAGGAAAAGCAGTAAGGTAAGGAAAATAAACCCAATTACATAAGCTTGTATACTGTTAATAATAACACTCAAAGCAATTATATGTTAATAATTTGTATGAGGAATTGTCTCAACGAATTGGTAAACTATTTGTGACAGCATGACAGAAATACAATTCTCCCTTTCTCTGAAATTTGCAAGTCAAAATTTTTAAAGAATTCACCCAGATGTACAGTTTTGTAAATATGATATTGTTGGAAAAATAAAATGTCTACTTCCAAAAAATTTAACATATTAAAAAAGCAATAAATTTTGGGAGTTTGTCCTAAACAAATATTTTGAGACTTTATTTATTTTCTATATGAAGTTTGTTGTTATTTGTTATAAAAAGTTTTATAAATAAAACTTTATTCTCTTGCAGATAAATGCTATATTAAACCGTTTAAAGGACATAATGTCCACTGGAGATAAAGCTGTTGTCGTTTCACAATGGCCTACGTTACTTCAATTATTCGGTATTCACCTTAAGGAGTATGGGATCGTTTTTGATCAATTTGATGGTAGCCTTCCTATGCTTAAACGACAAGAAGTTGTTACAAAATTCAATGACCCTTATAGCAAAACAAGGGTACGCAAAATTTGAAACTACTTTTCTAATGAAATATTGATACGCTTTTCAATTAACAGGTACTTTTATTGTCTTTGACTGCTGGCGGGGTAGGCCTTAATTTGGTTGGAGCAAATCACCTGCTCTTAACCGATTTACATTGGAACCCTCAACTTGAACAACAAGCTCAAGACAGAATTTACAGGGTTGGGCAGAAGAAATCAGTGAACATATACAAGTAAGTTTGTAGATTATATTGAATGTATTTGTTTGTATGTTTATTTTGTAAGTACTGTAACAAATAATTTTTGTTTTTGATCAATCTTTCCCTCATATAGACGTTATTATTTAGAAACAGGGATTTATAGATATTATTTTCTAGGTTTATGGTTGTAGACTCGATAGAAGAAAGAATTAAAGGATTACAGGACAAAAAAATGGACATGGCAGAAAATGTGTTAACTGGTGCCAAAACAAATCAAAATAAACTTTCTTTGAATGATCTCAGAATGTTATTTGAAATGTAGTTACTTTTTTCATATGCAAACTATTTTTACGCTGTATAAATGTTTTATATTTTATTTTAGGTAATAACCCCTTTTCTACAGAATGATTTTAGTTATTTTTCATAATATAACGTAACAAAAGATAACTTGAGGTTTGATTTTTAATTGTCCTACATTTTATGACAAGGAGAATAGCTTTTAGTTTTAATCAAACTGTATTTATGACCATACTTTTGTAACAACTTCATTTTTACTTTAATAAATCCACAACATTTTGCAACTGGATGGATGTTAGTCGTTCTGTGTATGAACAGAAATATACAAAAAACATTATACTACATTTAGCTTTTAGTAAGTAATTTGTCGAAACTACTAGACGTAGATCGTGATTTCGGACTTGTTAGTCCTCATTAACACACCATAGTCAATCTCGATAAATCATCGATCAAAAGTTTACCGTACATTGTAAAGCCTAACGTGTATATAAACGTAACAAATCCATAAGCATTTTTGCAAATCCATAAATGCTCAGGTTGAAATAAATACCCATGTGTAGAAAATATTTACAAGTAGTACTTCATTAAAATACATAACTCTTTTGGCGCGCATTTTAGTTGCGCATGCGTGAGCCGTGATACATCTATTAATTCTATTCTATTAGTTCTAAGCTTGATTAAACCATGCACAGAGGCTAGAAATTACACACACACACGTTCCTTATACAACGAGAAAGGGAGCATTATAAAAGGATTTTGTAAAATTCAACCCCTACAGGGGTTCAAAGTTTATTGTATTGATCACTATCAAATGAGTTTTCAAAATACCACTCCCAAAGGTGTAAAGAGGGGAGTTTACGCTATAAGAATATAGCAACAGTTGGTTAAATAGATTAAAATTTGTAGACATATTCCACATTGAATGTTCCTAATCAATTAAGAAAATATTGCATGAATAAGTCAGGTTGAATGTTACCTAATTAAGGCTAAAACGTATTAAATTAGGGAGTTTCGGCAGTAGAAGTGTCTCTATTCCTAAACGTTGCCTGGAATCCTTTATTGAGTAATTGCCATCTACAATAATAAATATATTACTCTAAATACTTAATAATGTGTCTATTTTAATATAATACAATTTATTAACAACGTACAAAAAATTATAATCCAGTCCAAACGTTACACCATTTTACTGTTATCTTGTAGAACACTATACACATTTCACATATTCAACTTCGCATACATTTCACAATCGACGCACGTGTTATTGTAAGTAGTGTGTTTGTAATACACGTNATATTTCTTGTACCAAGTTGTTAATAACTTCAAGATTTTTTCATTAAAAATCAAATGACAATTTTTTACAGTGATGCGGTAGCGGATATCCATCTGTGCTAAAACACCATCTGGTGCATCTTTAGTCTAATTAAGTAGATAGTATTCTGAAGCCTTTAAGTTATTTAAGTGATGTCCTAGAAGTCGTTCATAAAACACGTTCGTAAATAAGGGGGAGGGAGGGATATTGCTTAGCTTGACGAGATATGACAAGGGGCGGGAGGGTCTAAATAAATGTGACATTTGCAGTTCATCAATTTTATTTTAATGATTTTTTTTAACTTGGCGGTTCTTAAGATTTCTTTCACCACGATATAAAGTCGTTTTCATTGCTATTTTTAATCACAAGAAATCTTATATAGGGGATGGTGGTGGACTAGCTTTTGTGAGTTAGGGGGAGTAGCTGAAAGTGTAACTTAGTATGGCGAAGGGAAGGGAGGGGTCCAAAAAGATGATAATCTAAGTGACGACTCCCTATTCGTTAATTAAAGGCAATTTTTCTTTTGAAAATTCCTGCTGTAAAAAAAGCCACTTAATTTTCAATGTAGAATATTTGAAGTTATTAAAAAGCAATAGGTACGTGTTTTTCGTCTCATGAAACCTCTGAAAGTTCTGCTTATTGATACATCAATTTGTGTGTTTTCTATCTTTTACTTCTGGGAATTTCAAGTTGGTGTACTAATGTGTACAATATGTTTCACCCATAAAAGTAAATATGAATTTATTAAAAATATATAATACAATTTATTAACAACGTACAAAAAATTATAATCCAGTCCAAACGTTACACCATTTTACTGTTATCTTGTAGAACACTATACACATTTCACATATTCAACTTCGCATACATTTCACAATCGACGCACGTGTTATTGTAAGTAGTGTGTTTGTAATACACGTAAACTTATAAATAATAAGCCTTCCCTTCTACCCAAAAACAGCAAATTTCAGCAAGTACAGTTTTTGCATGCTTAGTAGAAAACATGCATCTTACCTTTGTTCCAGCGAATTCTCTCCAAGCTCTTCTCAGTCTGTATTTGTCGCACAATGATCGCTGCAGTGGCCCAATGTTCTGGTTTCTGCGTTTTTAGGGAACCAAAATTACTCCATATCAGATCAACTTGAAACAAAAAAGAGATTTATTTATTACTTACACTTTGTTTGTTATTCAGAAAGTGAAACCAAAATCAAAGGAAGTTCACAAAAATAGTATAATATGCATTCTTCAACTACTCAAGTATAAGATAATAAACAATTTTACATGGCAGCCACTGATTTTTCAAAAATTAGTTGCTTAACTATTTTAATTTTTTTCTGAAGGAAATTTTTACTTTAATAAATGTTAATATTACAGCATAAAAATAATCATAGGGTGCACAATAAAATATAGAATTATTTACATTTTTTAATTTATTTTGAATTATTTTCTTTAAAAAACCTTTTTTAAACTAAATTGTCGCAAAAGTCGTTACACAAAAATTTTAATTCTTGTAAAGGTGGCCACTATGTCTGAAACATAAAAAAAATATTATACTCACATTGTTTTCTGAAAAAGGAAACAAAATTGAATTCACTGTATTCTTCTAATGTAGGTACAGCTTATTCTTCTACCTCCTTTTTGTGTGAATCCTGTAGGCACACTTAAATCCTAATTGTATGAAATATCGATTTGATTATGCATGAATTATGTAAACTTGCACTTACCACTTTAACATACTTTAACACAAAAATAATATTACAACAGTACTGTACTTGCTGAAATCTACAACCCACCCCTAGGCGAAGTGATAAAGAATTTAAATAGTTAATGAATATGACTGTTTAAAAAACTTTGTCACTTTTCCTATTCGTATACATATTCTTAAAGTCACTTACTTTGTATTGCGCTCGCAATGGACACCTCCTGAAAGTAAAAGAATAAACATTTTAAAATCATTTTTTAGATGTATATAGTATTACAATTCCTTTGTTATTTTTCATAACTTTAAACTTTAAAATTCTTGTAATCGTATAGATTCAGTAATTTCGGCACAGTATATTG